>NC_065534.1:1337666-1637666 GCF_932294415.1 Quercus robur | reverse complement strand
CTCACAGGCCCTTTGTGAGTTGGGGCAACCAAAGCAGCACTATTCAGGGGTCTTCTCCACATAAATGCGGTCAGAAAGTTAGCTGCAAAGCATTCAATGCGGTGGTAGCAGCTTTTTCTTAGATATTTATTGGCTCCCATTTGTCCTATACGTTTGTAGTGTATATCCTTATCAATAGAACTTCTTGAAATGTCATTATGGATGACAAAACACAGTTTCTAACCTCCACCTCGTTAGTTGAAGAAATACTCCTCCTCGACTTGCTTCCTTTATCTTTCACAGTCAAAGCTTACTTGTGAGGTTCAAAATCTTACATCTTCCTTACTGTTGATTTGTCCTCGAACTATCGAGCCTCCTCGGCCAAGCCCAAGACCCAACATATATTTTGGGCCCCTTATCCCTACAATAGCCTATTATTATTACTGGCCTTATCATATGTGCTCCGCGTGTGCAATGAGGCTTTTTTATTTTTATTTTTATTTTATTTTTGGGTTTAGTGAAATAATGTATAAAAGTTGTAAGGACTCAATTCGTGACGGCCCCAAAATAGTATCGGGTTCGCACGTTGAGGGCCCAAACAATATAATTTGTAGAGCGTGGGTTTGAAAGGCTAGACCTTGGTCACCGGACGGTGGATAGTCGTAGCGTTCACACAGAATTAAACCGTGTTCGCTCGGGGAGTCTTTCTCCTCGAGACGGTCTGGGAGGTTCTGGTTCCTGGCCTCTTTTCCCAGCCTCTTTTTTGGCGCATAAGTCTTCACATTATATAGCCCTTCTTGGCTGATCCTGGCCCTCCACCTGTTGATCAGGCAGGCGCCTATTCAAGTACCTGTCCCATCAGCCGCCTCTCCTTACTTTTTGTTAGTTGCAATAACCGAAACCACACTGTTCAGGCATCTTTTCTTATTAATATGGTTAGGACATTTGTGAACGCATTCAATGCGGAGGGGACATATTTACCTTGAACCACCTCCACACCGTACCCCCACGTGGGTCCCATTCTACTCGCCTCTTCTTCTAGGGGCCTTTGGAGGCTGCCTTTGGTGACATGTCACTCTTCCCTTTGAAGTCTTGGAATGCTGAGAACAGGGTCATCCTCGGCTGCGTCTCTAGGCTATTTGGTCTTCTCCTACTCGTCCTCGGCAACTACCCTCCTCGGCACGGGCCCTGGGCCCCAGTGGAAAATGGGCCGGGTCGTAAGTTCTCTGGCCCCACAAAAGTGAATTAAAGATAGTGTCTTAATTTTTAAGATTTTTCGCTACGTGAGAGTCGATAAAAGTTTGAAAGTCTAAAAGTTAGGAAATTTTTAAAAATAGTAAATTACTATTTTAACCTATATGTGTTTTTAAATTTAAAATTATCTAACTAAAAGATAGGGGTATTTTAAAGAATTTAAGAATTTGTGTGAATATATTTTATTATGCAAAATGATAAAACCTAAACAGGGAATCCTCTTATTAGTAGTACAGATAAGATATTCGAAACAATAAATTTTTTACTACAACAATATATATTATTGCAATAAATTTGTTATTAAAATATTTGGAGTTTATTGCAAAAGAAATGTTTTTGTTACAAAAGCCTATTACAACAATTGCAATGACCCTAATGTTATTACAACAATTGCAACACCAAAAAGAAAGGAAAAAGTAATAAAATAAATTAAAAAGTTTTGATATTCATATTTCAGAGTCACACCTTGCCTTGGGCTAAACCTCAACTGCAACTGCAAATGGTTTTGGCAAGCAAGTTATGTTATTTTCTCCAAACCCAACAAACTCTCTCTCAAAGACTTTGTCTTTCTAATTCTCAAACGTGTTCCTGCTTCTTCATACAAACAAAGAGCTTCTAACAGACTTGGGGGTTTTTGTTCCTGACTTTGAGCATTGTATCTTCTTTACCTGGTAAGACTCTCTCAATGCTTTAAGGCTGTCCTATAAAGTTAGTAGTAATTGTTATTGAGATATTTTGTACTTATTTTAAACTTGATATGGATATTGATGTAGTCATTTGTTGTGTTGAGTTAGTAGCAATTGTGTTCAAATTTTGCACTTGTGAATTGCTTGATATGGATAATGGTGTGGACTATGATGTCAATACATAGTTTCAAAAAATGCCCAAAAAGGCCAAATACACTCATTATATACTGAGGTATGAGATGGCAAGATTGGATAGAATGAGGCAAAACCAAAAGAGAATTGATACTTTGGGATTAAAGCACATCTCAACTTCTCTAAAGGATTCTGCTCAGTCTAAAAGTTTGAAAGTCTAAAAGTTAGGAAATTTTTAAAAATAGTAAATTACTATTTTAACCTATATGTGTTTTTAAATTTAAAATTATCTAACTAGAAGATAGGGGTATTTTAAAGAATTTAAGAATTTGTGTGAATATATTTTATTATGCAAAATGATAAAACCTAAACAGGGAATCCTCTTATTAGTAGTACAGATAAGATATTTGAAACAATAAATTTTTTACTACAACAATATATATTATTGCAATAAAGTTGTTATTAAAATATTTGGAGTTTATTGCAAAAGAAATGTTTTTGTTACAAAAGCCTATTACAACAATTGCAATGACCCTAATGTTATTACAACAATTGCAATGTCCATTTATTTATTCCTCTTTGTGTTTTTTAATAGCAACACCAAAAAGAAAGGAAAAAGTAATAAAATAAATTAAAAAGTTTTGATATTCATATTTCAGAGTCACACCCTGCCTTGGGCTAAACCTCAACTGCAACTGCAAATGGTTTTGGCAAGCAAGTTATGTTATTTTCTCCAAACCCAACAAACTCTCTCTCAAAGACTTTGTCTTTCTAATTCTTAAATGTGTTCCTACTTCTTCATACAGATAAAGAGCTTCTAACAGACTTGGGGGTTTTTGTTCCTGACTTTGAGCATTGTATCTTCTTTACCTGGTGAGACTCTCTCAATGCTTTAAGGCTGCCCTATAAAGTTAGTAGTAATTGTTATTGAGATGTTTTGTACTTATCCTGAACTTGATATGGATATTGATGTGGTCATTTGTTGTGTTGAGTTAGTAGCAATTGTGTTCAAATTTTGCACTTGTGAATTGCTTGATATGGATAATGGTGTGGACTATGATGTTAAGTTAGTAGTAATTGTACTTATCTTTCATGTCAATACATAGTTTCAAAAAATGTCCAAAAAGGCCAAATACACTCATAATATACTGAGGTATGAAATGACAAGATTGGATAGAATGAGGCAAAACCAAGAGAGAATTGATACTTTGGAATTGAAGCACATCTTAACTTCTCTAAAGGATTTTGCTCAGTCCAATTGTACAAAAAGGAAAAGAAGTAGAGCTAGTGTTGTGGTAGATGATGATTATGTACCACCTATTGGTGATGATGACAATGATGAGATTATAACTGCACCCTGTTTTTACTATTGAGATTATACTTCACTTAATTTAACTATAATGTACATGGAATGTATAATTTTTTAACATTGATAATGTTTAAATAAGATCTACTAGCAGAAATACACGTGGAACAACACGTAGTATAGCAGTACGGGCACTTGTTGAAAAATGTGGTAAGCTGTCAGTACGTATAGCTGCAGAGTATGATGCTCCTGTTGGGAAGAATGCGTGCAAGCTTGCCAATCAAATTGGCGTACAAGTGCAAAGTAATTTGTCCAGTTAGAACGTGAAAAATTAAAAAAGTGTTGATGTTGCTACTAAAGATGTGGTGCTTTAAAATATCGCGGTAAATTTACATTAATAACGTCTAACTCATCTTTGTTGTCACTAAACATATTAAATTCATATACACTTCATTTTACAGGATCAGTTTGAGCTACAAGGAGATTCCAACTTAGTAACGAAAACATTAAATACAAAATGTGGAAGATTATTGAGTTCCAGCTCCAACAAGTTGCATCAAGCTTATAAAAAGATCATACAATCGCATGGTGCTGACTATGCAAGAAGCCACCCGCAAAAGAATACCACACTTGAGCAGTGGACTAAACTCATTGATGGGAGATGGACCAATGAGGACTGAACAACACATGGTATAGCAAGAAGAGTGAGCTAGGGACCAAGAGGCACAAGCTAAGCAAGAAGAGGTCCAAAAGAATATTCTTAACTTTTTGAGGAGTAAAGGTTATGATGACGCTCTTACCTATGGGGTGATTCATCTTCAAATTAAAACACTTATTAGTTAGTACTTTATTTTAGCAATTGAGCCACACTACATGGTGTGACTACTTTTTTTGATGCATTATTTGAATCTAATTGTATTATATTACACTTGAAAATCTATATTTGCTTTCTACAACTTATACATTAGGAGTTGTGATTTTAATTCATTGGTGTGGTTACTCTTAATGCATTGTTAGAAATGTTTCTTATAACATAGTTAATGTTTTTACTTTATGATTTTAATGTAGTGTTGTTTTTATATTTGTACAGATTTCTTATTGGTGGCTTTTAGGGAATTTACTTTTGGCATTACTTGAAAACATATGAGGACATCTTCCGTTAGTTCTAATTATATTATGTTACACTTTTTGTATTGTTATAAAACATCTAGAGTTATTGTATGTGTAGCAAACAATTATTGTATGGAAGGAGTTTGAATTGGATACTTGTTTTATTTTTTACTTGTGGAATATATAGATCTTTTTCTTATAAATGTGTTGTTGAAATAAATGTGTTATTCAAATGTGAGGTTTTAATAAAGTAATGACAGGTTACACGTTAATATCAAAGCTATGAAAAAAATAAAAACAAAAAATAAGTTTTAGCAACAAGTTTTTCCGTCACAAATATAGCAATAAAAAATTGTTTTAGTAACGAAATATTTTGTCGCTAAATGTAGAAAAACTTTGTAAGAAATGGTTTTAGTGACGAAAATTTTTGTCGCTATATGTGCCTGGATTTTCTTAAAAATAGTTTTAATGACGAACTTTTTTATCACTATATGTATCTGAAAATAGTTTTAGTGACAAAATTATTCATCACTAAATATGATTTAATAAACTAAAGTGTTTTTAGTGACAAAATATTTTCATCACTGAATAGTGTTTTTAGCGAGAAAAACATTTGGCGACGAAACATTGAAAGTTCAAAAACGTTTATAAACACCCTTGAACGTTTAGACCCCCAAATACAAAATAACCAATTCAAGCTTTATGACAAACAACTAGTGTGCGGAAAATGAACATAAGCTATAAACAGAATTGGAAATCAATCTAAGCCAATTATAAATCACATCCACAGCAGAAAATAAAAGGCAAAGATAAAGGAAAGAGAGATGCAAACACAAGGACAACACACGATGTGTTATCGAAGAGGAAACCGAAGCCCTCGGCGTAAAACCTCTCCGCCGCCCTCCAAGCGGTCAATAATCCACTAGAAAATGTAGTTGGGATACATGAACAGCAATAGACCCTCCAAGCCTAATCTACCCGATGTACCTAAGCCCTCCAAGCTTCTTGCTCCAACGAGGTTGCGCCGAACCTTTTTCTTTTCTAGCTTACCGGATTCCGCTACTAGACCGTAGCATCCGCCATCCTTGGCATCCTCCAATGCTTCCCAAAGCTCCAAAAACACTCAACACTCTAAATTGGTGTGGGTAGTGTTTGGATAGAAATCTCCTCTCAATAGATATGACAATGAGAGAGGGAATGAGAAGAGACTACAAAGGTTTCTCTCTAAGAATGAGTAGCTCTCTCTAATTGGGTGGGTGTTTTGAAGAAACCTCTCTTAGGGTTTTTCTTTCTGAATAGCCACACATATCTTGTGGGAATGAGGGGTATTTATACTGGTGTGAGAATGGAATACGAAGAGTCAGTTTTTCCAAAAACAAGGCTGGCTGGCGACTTGATCTCGCGACTTGACTGAGTCGCGAGTTCAAGTCGCCAGCTAACTTAATGGCCAGTCTGGATTTTTGTCGTGTAGTGCTCCAGGTGGCGTGACTGTTCAGCTCCCCTGCATGCTCTGCACGTGAGCAACTTTTGGCGGCTTGCAAGCCGCGAGCCACCCGCGAGTCCTAGCCGCGAGTCTCTGCTTCACTGCACTGTCTTGAGCATTTCTTCACACTCTTTCACACACTACCCTTACATGATTCCCACCTAAATACAAGGTTTCTAAGTGCTATATTACAAGCAAATTTGTCATGGAATAAAGCCAACACATGGTTGATTAAATTCAACCTTACAAACATTTTCATCGCTAAAAGTTATGAATGTATTAATCAAATCGTACTTTTAGTGAAAAAAAATTTCATCGCCAGGACTTTTAGCAACAAAATGAGTTTCGTCGCTAATTAGTATGTTTCGTCGCTAAAGGTCCTTAGCGACAAAAAATTGGACTTTTAGTGACGAATTGTTTCGTCACTAAAAATACATTTTGTTGTAGTGTGATTTTTTAATTTTGAATGTGCACTAAAAAAAATACCAATTTGGATTTGAGAAAATTTTGATAAAAAATCATATAAATATTAATTGAATATTAAATAGGATCTCTTGATATATTTGTTACTAACACTATAAAATCATAAATAATTAAAAAGAGTCAGACTATAATGAAATAATACAACAAAAACTTAACAAATAAAAAAATTGTAATTTAGAATATAATGAAATAATACAACAAAATCTTAACAAATAAAATAATTGTAATTATATTCAAATATATAATATAACAATTCTTGATTCTATAAAAATGACTATATTCACTCCTAAATATATATATCACTTACAAAGTTTTATTTGCAATACTTGTTATAGTTGTTTTTGTAAAAGAGAATTTTTTTTAAATAAAATAAAAATTGATAAACTGTTACTTGAAATCAATTGAAATAACAATATTATCAATTGGTAATGAATTATAACAAAACAAAAAGAAATAAATTAATAATTTTACATCTTGTGCCTCATATTGTATTAAGCCAATATACTGACACATGACACATGACACATGACACATGATACAACATAATTGGTAAGAATGAACACTGGGGTAAACAAAAAGCACTATTTTAAACTACCCATAACGTCTGTAGTACTAGTGAGCTGACCATGATTTCAGACAATGCATGGAACTTCGCTAATAAAAGTGGTACATAAACAAGGCAATCAGTTCTTTTTTTTGTTTTTTTGGGGCCATGAACTTGGTAATCAATCTTTCATGCTGATTGTCATCTAAAATTCTCATTTGTGGTGTAAAAAAGAAATTAAGGCTATTTTTTCAAGTTCCAAAGAAACACTGTTGCGTGTACATAGCCACATGAACATATTTAAATAAATAAACAAATAAAAATAAATAATCTTATCTTCTAAATTTGATTGGGGTACTTTCTTACAGAGCCTAGGATTATTGAAAAGATCAAAGCACTTCTAAGAGGAATTATATGAAAAGATTTCTTATTGGACCTTTTAGTATATTGAGTTTAAGTTGTTAAATTATCGATTGTTCCAAAAGGATAAGTTAAGTTTAGGCTACTGAGATATGGTAAATTTAATTATTTAACTACTTATTTCTAGCACTCCCTCTCACGTGTAGGCCAAAACTACTTTTTAATAGATGAGGCCCAACACGTGAAAATTTAAATGGAAAGTAGAACGGAAGAGATAAGGATTGAATTCAAGATCTCATACTTTGATACCATATTAAATTATCAATTGTCTCAAAAGCATAAGCTAAGTTTAAAATATTGAAATATGGTAAATTTAACCATTTAACTACATACTTTTAAAAGCACTAGCAATAGTAGTGCTATATAACTATTTTTAGCACCACTAAATATCAAAATGAACCCTACAATAGTGGAGCCAAAACTATATTTTTTAGCTCCATAACTACAGTGCACAGCTAAAAGTGGCTGTACACGGTAGCTGAAAGGTAAAAAAAAATATATATATATATATATATATATATATTTTGTGTTCACACTACTTTTGTAATGTCTCTTCCAATGTCCACCATGCGTTCACACTACTTTTGGTTATGGTTGTATTTTGGTGGTTGAATGAAATATTATTTTATTGTAGTGTTTATATTATTTTATTGTGATATTTATATTATTTTATTGTGTTAAAAGCTAAAATAAAACCACTGCTTTTGGATGTGAAAAGGTAAAATAAATAAAGTGACTTTTTGTGATGCTAAAAAACTAAAAATTTGGCTCCACTGTTGTGGATGCTCTAACACAAGTCACTTAATTCATATCTTAGAGTAATTTTAAGGGATTTTTCTATCTAATTACGCATTTGGCACAAACAAACAAAAAAATTTGAGAAAAAAAATCAACTTAAGCATGTAGGACAAAAATCTCACGTTGTCATTTGTGAAAATAGTAGAGTTTGGTGATCTTTGCTCGTGTTTGCCATTGAACCATGGATCTAGCTGCTTGGGTGAGAGATGTAAGGGAAATCAAGACCATTCAACCGTGCGCAGCAATAAAGTCATCATGCATGTTTGATGGAAGTTGATTTTATTATATATTTTCATGCATTTCCAAAATCTAGATCGAAAATTTTATTCCCTTGGCCTTGAATGCCAGTGTTTTAATTTTAAATATTACTCCATGGAAGACCTTGACCTTGACCTTGTACCTCGCCGCTCGAATCACATGCACATCGATCAGTACATGGACAGTGAATCAGCACATGCTATTTTCATCCTTTGACAGTGATTGAGTGAGATTTATTAAACTGGAATTATCAGAATGAGCGTGGGAAGGGAGTCACAGCTTTTTTTCTTTTTTCTTTTTTACTTGCAAGTTGCAATAAGTAAGACGTGGAGAATTTGTATCCAAGATTCCAAATTGTCTAGATAATACCATTTGTATTACAATACTCTTAACAAGCGATATATTATCTTGTTAAGCTACAGGCTCGTTGGCACAATAAATTTACATTTTAGGTTTATTGTTTTGTTTCTTTCTCTTTCGTTTATTATAGAACATGTTTTTTATTTTCAAAAAAAAAATATATATATATATATATATATATATTTACATGGGGGCTCAAACAAGACCCATTCTTCTCTTCTCTTTTTGGTCCTAGCCCCATCTATTTCTAAAGCCCATTTCTCTTCTAGCGTGAGTAATTTTTAGATGGCCCAAATCCTGAAATCCAAGAACCAGCTCGATTTAACTGAAATCACTCCAAGACTGGCCCAACTTTAAGTTCTTCATTTGAATTCTTAACAAATCCAATAGTAAAAATTTTAAATTTAAAAGACATAAATCTCATAATTAAATATACTAGTACTAACTATAAACTACTAAGCTTGTACACGACATCTATTAACAAGCTACATAGGATCCTATAAGAAAAAAATTCTTATAAGATAAATGTTACATCCACAATATTTTGACAACAAATCTTAAAGGTTGTATATATAAGTTGGTAATAATACACTTTTAATTAAATGAGAAATTTATGTGAAGAGTATATGTTCACACATGACACATAGATCTAGTGGTAGTGAAGTAACTAATCTTATCACACAACTCATATGATCGTGACATGCACTGGAGTAAGAGGATTGTGTTAAAAAAAAAAAAAAAAAAAAAGCTCTAAATAATTTCAAAAAGAATATTAGTGTGTGCCACACTGCCACCTCTTTAACCCAATGATGTACATATCAAAATTTTATTGATCGGTTTGGCATGGTTTTTAATTCATTATCAGCCCTTTACTCACCACCACAACCACCATCTACTCTTCCTTTAACATACAATGATATATACACCTCTTATAACCCGTTATCTCTTCATTCATCAGTGTGTGAGCAAAAAATAATAACACCAAGTCTCGTGGGCTTTTTTTTTCTTTAAAAACAAAAGTCTCAAGGTTTTTGAGCACTTCCTCTCCTATTGGCTATTGGGCTATATCTTAAAATTTTAAAAGAAGCCCTTGTTTTTTGATGAACAAAATGATTCAAGAGTTTTCCCTTGTCTTTCTTTTAAAAATAGTTTTATTTGTCATGGCAATAAAACTAATTTGATCCATAACCTTTTAATTGTGCCAATTTGGTCCATAACTTTTTAATATTATGTTAATTTAGTCTCTACCATTATCTTTTAGATGAAAATTGCTAATGTGACAAAAATCTAAAATAAAAAATTAATTTTTTGCCATATCAATGAAAATTAATTTTTTATTTTATTTTAACTATTAGTCACATTAGAAATTTTCATCTAAAAGATAGAAGTAAAGACTAAATTGATACGATACTGAAAGCTTAGGAACCAAATTAATACAATTGAAAGGATGTGGACCAAATTAAAATATAATGTAAAATATAGAGACTAAATACGTAGTTTATCCAAAAATAAATGACGTAAAAGTATAATTACACCTAAAAATTAAAATTTTGCAAAATTATACCTAATCAAATAAAGGGAAAAAAAAAAAAAAAAAAAAAAGTTCAACCAAGTGAAACTATGGTTTTGGCATTCATTTTTTCCCCTTCTCTTTTCTGAATCTCTCTGTCTCTGTGTCTCTCTCACATGTGGAAGCTGTGATGATCTAAAGGAAAAACTGAAAACTCTAGCAAAGAGAAAAAATGGAAAGACAAAAAAGAAAAGAAGTTCCAATGTGTATGAGCCTACCACAGTACGATGCATAAATGGAAAAAGGGCCCACCCAAGCATACAGGTAACAAGGCCAGCTGGACAAGACATGTGGCAGTGAATGATTGGATATGAAGATATCGTCGTCGGACATCATCGGATACTCCAAATCTAATCTAATAAAAGCGAATTGAATTTTGAAATTCACACAAAAAAAAAAAAAAAATCATAATAACACAAAGAAAACACGCGAAACAATGCCCAAAAAGCATCTTCCAAATTTATAGCCCCATCCTTATACCTTAACGTGACTCTAGGCCATCCATCCCCCACTTATTATGTACCCGTGTGTGTCAACTTTAGCCCATATATTTCTCCCAAAATAAAAATAAAAATAAAAACACTCTAGCCAATATCAACTCTAAAACATCTTTTAACTTGTAATTGTAAAAGTTTATTAGAGTTTATTGCATACAAAGTATTTTACATAACTCTAAATGCATCTTCGATTCTCCAATAGTCATTGAAGTCATAACTTAAGATCGTGACTTCAAATTATGATTTTTAAGTTGAAATTGTGATTTTAAGTCACGAATTCAATTGTGATGACTTGAAAATATTGATTTGAAGTTATAAATTCATTTGCTTTTGGGGTATGTCTAAAACAACTTGTATACAATAAGTATAATCTAAATAGTCACTATAAAAAAGATAGGGAGCTCTTTAGAGGAGTGATTCATTTTATGACAAAAATCCATTCATCTCACTATTTTTTATGAATACTTGCTCATCTTACTTATTTTGCAAAAAAAAAAAAAAAAAAAAAAAAAGGAAACAAGAGATCCATTACAAGCATTGAGTTAGGCCAATAAAATAAGAAGCTTGATTTCCTTCTGTTTTTTATAACTATTATAAATTCATTTGCTTTTGGGTATGTGTAAAACCTTTAGCCAATATCTTTTTAAATTGTAATTGTAAATATTAGAGATTATTACACACATTGTTTTACATAATTCTAAATACATTTCTAAAAGTAACTAAAATTATGACTTAAAATTTGATTTTTAAGTTGAAAATTGTGATTTTAATTTTTAAGTTCTAAATTCAGTGCTTTTGAAGTATGTGTAGAACAATTTGTGTACAATAAGTATAATCCGTATAGTCACTAAGAGAGAGAGAGAGAGAGGTAATCCATTTTATGACCAAAAAAAATCCATTCATCTCACTATTATTTGTAAATACTCACTCATCTTAATTATTTCTCAAAAAAAAAAAAGAGGAAACAAGATATCCATTTCATTTCAAGCATTGAGTTAGGCCAACAAAATAAGAAGATTGATTCTTTTTTTTTTAACTATTGATTTGATTTGTTGTAATATATATAATAATGATTTCAATATTAGATATAGTTAAAAATATGTTGCTTCAGCTTCAATCAATAAATCATAAAAATAGTCATTAAAAAAACATTCATGAAAAATGTTGTAACCCTAACATTTTTTTTATGGAATTGTAATCCTAACATTATGCATATCATTTCTATAATACTTATATGTATACTCTACTTAAAGTCATTTAAAAAAAAAATTGATGTTACCTCCACTCTGTTATGTGAAATGGGGATTATAAAATATCAATTTTGTGATTTATATTTTATTTTTTGAATTAAATAGTGTATAAAAAGTTACATTGGATACATGGTTAGATTTGTAATATTTAATTTGAAGCATATAGTACTTATTTTAAATAAAGATACTTTTTTATTATTTGTTATTAACCTAATGTCAAGCAAAATTATTAAATTTTGAGATTAAATTCAATAAGGACGGGGTGTAAACCAAAAAC
The DNA here is from genome assembly GCF_932294415.1 of Quercus robur. NCBI lineage: Eukaryota > Viridiplantae > Streptophyta > Magnoliopsida > Fagales > Fagaceae > Quercus > Quercus robur. The sequence continues at coordinate 1,625,259 of NC_065534.1, read as the reverse complement.
CAGCCAATAAGGACATGCCATATTAGACTTTTACTTAAACTCATTGTAAAATCAGTCAATCTTAATACACCTAATAACATCACAACAAACCAAAAGAAAACCTATTTCATGATTTCCCTAAATCTCACTCCCTCCTCAGCTTCTGCCTCCCTAGCCACAATCCTCGCCAGGCCTTTGTTTGTCGCTGCACTACCTCGCCGGACCTTGGCGGTTTTGCTATATTTTGATTGATTTAGCCGTTGCTATATTTGATATCTTCACGGTTTTGGTATTGCTATATTTCAATATAACCTAGAAAAAAGAAAAAAAGAAAAAAAATTCATAAGAATAATTGAAGAGACATTCAAGATTTGTTCAATTACAAAACCAAAATCTAAAACATAATAAACTTCCCCAATTTCACAAACCAGTTTTATACAAAGCCAAAATCTAATTGGAAATTTTTAGGCTCATAACAAAATTATCAAAGAAAAAAGAAAAGTAATAAACCTGATATACTGTAGAACACTTGCTCTAACAATTAATGGATAAAACTCAATTGTTATCCCATACTAATTCTTAAGTCAATTGGACATATATATCCCAAAAAAAAAAAAAAACCAATTGAGCATAAATAGGCAAATAGTCACTGCAGTTTTGAGGTAGAATGGACAATTGACTTTACCCTGTTAGAAGCAAATGATGTGTTAGTAATGGAAAACTAGATTTTACTACATCACAAAACTAATGAAACAAATAAAATAAGGAAAAAGTAAGAGAGTTGTGGTTGGCGGTAGTAGGTCCCATCAATATTGAGAACAAGAACAAATCACCTAGGTTTGGCGAGGTAGTGTGGCGACGAAAGTAGGTCCGGCGAGGTAGTGCAGTGGCAAACGAAGGCCCGGAAAGGATTGTGGCTAGAGAGGCAGGAGCTGAGAAGGGAGTGAGATTTTAGGAAAAATGTGAAATAGATTTTCTTTTGGTCTGTTGAGATGTTATTAAGTGCATTAGAATGTATTGATTTTACAATAAATATGGCATATCCTTATTGGCTGGTGTAAACTAAAGGGTTCAAACCCCATTTTTATTGAATCTAATTTCTTAAATTTTTACAATTAAATTGTAAGAGCACTCATATTAGTGGGTGTAAAATTGTGCAAAATAGATAAAGATGCAAAATTTTCACAATATTTCCTAAATCTACTTCGCATCAATCTGGCTATTGTTGTGTAAATATACATATTTGCTACAGTAACCGTGCATATTTGCATGGTTACTGTAGATGTGTATATTACTATTTTATTAATTTTTTCTCTCACCTCTGCTCTCATCAATCTCTCTTCCTCCGCATACTCTCAACACCGCCTAACCACCACTCAATCACCACCACCACAACCCATCACAACCCATGATATTCCAATCACAAAATCAACCAAAAACAAAGAAAAATCAAACCAAACCCAAAATTAAACCTTCAATGGAAAACTCAACAACTTAGAACCCAAAATTAAACTTTCAAAAAAAAACCCATCAACCCAAACCCAAACTTAAATTGAAGCCACCGTCACCACTACCATGGAGAGCTTACTTCTGCCATTAGAGAAGAGAGAAACAAGTGCTTGAGAGCTACAACAAAGGAAAAGATCAAAAAATAAAAAGTGAGGAGAAAAGACCGTGGAAGTAGAGAGAAGATTTGATTTTGTAAGATTAAAAAAAAAAAACAAAACAAAACAAAACAAAAAACAAAAAAAGGGGTCAGAATGTTTTAGTGGTGGGGGTTAAAAGTGAGGGAAAGGGAAAGCTTCCTTGCTTGTAAATATCTCTACAATATAATTTAATTATAAAAGAATTATAATTGATTTTTTTTTTTCAAACAAAGCATGATTTTATTTGGAATTTTATTAAAGTCTATATTAAAATTTTTAATTCAAATCAATGGCTTTTTTAAAAAAACTAAAATCATACTAATAGTAAATAATACATATATATATATATATATATATATATATATGTATCTCTCTCTCTCTCCCCAATGCGTAAACTTGAAATGACACACCAAAATATTTTATTGATGGCAGTATGATGGTCGAAGACACCAATTTGTCAGTTGTTACCGAAACTACTATTTTGGTTGTCTGGCCACCAATGCTGGCGGCACAATGGGCGAAGACACCGATCTAGCGACAGTCGTCGGAAACACTATTTCGGTGGTTCGACCATCAGACCTCCACCATAAGCAACTCCATTGGCCGAGCCACCAAAAAGTATGACCATTAGGGAAAATAATAAAAAATTGATAAAAAAAGAATATTTTATTGAAATATCTTGTAAAATAAATAAACTGATGTGAGTGTTTTATAAAAACAACCGTGTAAAATAGAAAAAATAGGTTTTTAATATAAAAATAGACAGAATCTTTTAGAAGCGCTGCCGTTACTCTAGATAGTTGTAGCAAATTTTTATTATTTTGTTTTTTGGGACAGAAAGCATTTTCCTTAACCTGATCAAACCAAATAATATTTGTTTTGTAGAAATTGTTTTAGCAACTTGGGAAGCAGCAAGCATAAATATATATATATATATATATATATACTTTCACTGTTTCACGTACGTAAAGAAACTTCAGTCAAGACACCAACACCCCATCTAGTCCCTTAACCTTTTCATACTCTCTCCCTCTCTCTTCTTTACTTCTATCATCTCTCTCTCTCTCACTCAACAATGGTGTCACTCTCCCCACTCTCCCTCCTCCTCCGCCTCCTCTTCCTCTTCACTCTTACACACCTCTCCACCTCCCAAAACACCACCACAAAACACTACTACCTAAAACTCCCATTACTCCACAAAACCCCACCACCTTCCCCATCCCAATCCCTCCTCCGCGACTCCCTCCGCCTCTCTCATCTCCACCACCACCTCACCTCCCCCATCATCTCCGGAGCCTCCTCCGGCTCCGGCCAATACTTCATCTCCCTCCTCCTCGGCACCCCTCCTCAACCCCTCCTCCTCATCGCCGACACAGCCTCCGACCTCATCTGGACCCACTGCTCCGCCTCCACCCACCACAACCCCCACAACCCCATCTTCTTTCCACGCCTCTCTGCCTCTTTCAAACCCCACCATTGCTTCCACCCTTCCTGTAAACTCGTCCCCAATCCCCCAAACTCTCACTGCAACAACCGCTCCACCCTCCACACCCCATGTCTCTTCAACTACTCCTACGCTGACTCCTCTTCTTCCTCCGGCTTCTTCTCCACCGAAACGGCATCGTTTCACTCCAAACACAAACACACCAACCTCACATTGTCATTCGGGTGCGGGTTTCGGGTCTCGGGTACCGGATTCAATTCGGCCCAGGGAGTCATGGGTCTAGGCAGAGGACCCATTTCGTTTACCTCCCAATTGGGTCGTCATTTTGGGAACAAGTTCTCTTACTGTCTCAAGGATTACACTCTCTCTCCACCACCCACAAGTTACTTAACCATCGGTGCCGAAGCTCAAGACGACAATGTCGTTTCCAACAAGATGAAGTTCACGCCGTTAGTGGTAAACCCTCTCTCCCCGTCGTTTTACTACATTGGTATCAAAAGCGTGTCCGTCAACGGCGCGAAATTACGGATTCACCCTTCCGTTTGGTCCATCAACGACAACGGTAACGGCGGGACAGTTATTGATTCCGGTACGACGTTGACGTTTTTAGCGGAGCAAGCTCACCGTGAAGTTGTAACGGCGATTAGACGGCGAGTGAGGGAGCTAACAGTTCCGAGTCCAACTCTGGGGTTTGAGCTGTGCGTGAACGAGTCGAAGTTGGTAAAGGGAGCGAGTTTGCCGAGGCTGAAGTTTGAACTCGTTGGGAACTCGGTGTTTTCGCCGCCTCCGAGGAATTACTTTATAGAAACTGAGGAACGAGTCATGTGCCTGGCGATTCAACCCGTGAACTCGGAGACCGGGTTTTCAGTGATAGGGAATCTAATGCAACAAGGTTTTTTGTTGGAGTTTGATAGAGACAGATCTCGTCTCGGGTTTTCGCGTCGTGGTTGTGACGTACCATGATAAATTCAAATTCAACTCGTGCTGTTTTTTTGTTTTCGAGGGTTGGAAATAGTTATTTTAATATTATTACTGCTAAATATAAATGATAAATGATAAATCATAGTTGTTTTTGGACATTGTGTGAATTTTCAATTTTGTTTCTCCTCTCAGATTTTTTGTCCTTTCTTTTTGGTATATTTTTATTGCTTCGTGTTTTTTTTTTTTTCTAAGATGAAACTTGGGATCTATTTAGATATTGTTTATTGTTGAAAATTGAAAATATTATAATAAAATAATTTTTAAATTCGTAAATAGTGCTGAGGGACTTAATTTTAAAGTTAGATTTGTATTTTTCCGTACCTACGGATCTCATGAACAATGTACATAGACCTACTAAAAAAATGCACCCATTGAAAAACGCTCAAAACACGCATCTCAAACTCAAGATTATGTTTTCATTAATCTGAAATTGGATTATAACAGAGAATAATAGTAAAGAGTGTACAAATTAACACTTTGCCTTATCAACTAGTAGAAGTTGCTGTAGCATTAGGGGCTCCATTCTTTTCCACTGCTAGGATGTTCCAGCGGCTTTGGCCTTTTGGCGTTATGAGCAAGTTTATGTGCAACTCTATTGTAGTTCTTTTTCAGATGCTTCACTTTCCAGCTGCCTAGCCGACTCAAAGGATCAAGAATTCCTTGAACTTTAAATATTATGTTTTTAAAATTATTAAATTAAACCTAAGTTGTTTTTTTTTTTTTTTTTAAATAATAAATTAGGACAAAGTTTGGTCTCGATCTCAAGTACATTGGACCCCTGTCAAGGCAATAACATGTGACTAAAAATGAATATATGTTATCATCTTGACGAATCTATACTAAAATACTGGACCTAAGTTAAATTTAACAAATTATAAGCGTCTATCTTAAACCTTAAAGGTTTAAACATAATGCAGTTTCACTTAAATCCTTTGAGGTTTGGTTTATTACTATATTAAATTTCAAAATTAAAATTTGTTATCTTTTGTAATCTTGAGATTTAATTTGTTATGCTGCTACTAAGTTAGGTGGTAAAAAAGAAAAAAAAGAAGAAGGTAAAATTCACCTAAAGGAAAGAAAAAGGTGATTAAAGTGTAATTGTTTCTAAATGCATTTTTATTATTATTGGTTTTTACTTTTTACCCAATGTTATTCAAAGTTTTCAAACCCCCAATGGTTAGTGAGGCTAGTAGAGTGTATGGAAATTTTTAGGCTGAACATTCTGTTATGACCCACAGACAGAGACAACCCACAGTATTAGACAAGATATATAATGAGTAATGACTGGAATTTAATGTGTCAAAACCAATCTATGTGTGTGGGGTACGTAGCCAAAATTTGGCCCATGACTCTCCATTCTCCAACGAAATGTCTTTTGACTCCACACACGTGAAAGTCATTCTCTTCTATTCATTTGAGAAGAAAAATTAAGAGGGTGTTTGGACTGGGAGTATCTCAAAAATTATTACTCAAAACACATAACTCAAATTTATCACTCATTTCTCAAAACTCTATCTTACAAAAAACCCAAAACTGAAAATTTTTGTTTAGCTCCAATATCTCAAAACCGTGCCCCACATCTTAGTACTCAACTTTTTCACTTTTTGGTGAAGCCCACAGCATGCACAGGTTAGAAGAGCAATTTTCTCTCGTGCGTGTCCTCTTCTCTCTCCTTTCACCCAAAATACTATTTTGTCTTCCTATCTCCACACACACACCGAATGTTAGAACAAGGTTTTATGGTTTTTTCCTTTTCCTTTTCCTTTTCTACTCTTCTGTCTCCATATCTCGAAGACCCATCGCCTGCAAACAGCTAACTTGATTTCTGCTAGTGAGTTCCTTTTCCTTCTCTGTTTTATGGGCTATGGTGGACGAGATTTGCTCTTCTTCCTCTACCCTGAAGAGAGCAAAGAATGAGGGAAAAGGTAGTGTAAAACTCATTGCTTAAGCCAGGGAGAAGCCAAAAAAAGAGAGAGTTCCAACGGTCTGAAGGTGATGTGACGACACATTGCACCAGGTCCCACATAGTTGAAACTAATAACCAAAATGCCATCAAACTCAATTTTAATTTTAAAAACTGAAAACACTAGTAAACCTGTTCTCAGTTTTCATTCTTATATCTCAAAATTTTGAGAAACAAGTTTTGGAAATAAAGACTAAAAACAAAGCCAAACAAAATTTCACTCAGTGGGGCCCACAAAATTTGAGTTTTTAGTTATCAATTTTGAGTTATATAACTCAAAACAACCCAATCCAAACACCCTCTAACTAATTTAGACTAACATTATGTTATACCCAACTAAACAAGAGTGGACTTAGGATTTTTTGTTGGGGGCTAAATTTTGGTACTAATATAGTAGCCACGAGTTAAGATAAACTATTATACTCATGCAAAAATGTATATATATACATATATAAACATTAATATTTTGATACTAGACTAGGTCATAATTTATAAATATATTATATATAAAATTAACAACTTTCACATATATATATATGCAAGATAATTTTTTTAGGGGAACTTATCATCTTTTAAACTCCAATAAGTATATAAAAATTGTTTAGTTTGATATTAAACTTGTACAAAAAACAAATTTGAAAAAACAAAAACTAGATTGTCTCTATAACTACTAATCCGATTGACAAATTCTATTAGTTTTTAAGAGCATCATTAGACTAACTCAAACATCTTGGAGGGGCTAACTTCTATTTTTGTAGCTAAATATTTGAAATTTTTAATACTTATACATAATATAAAAGAATTTTTTTTATAAAATTTTTGGCCCCTTGCCTTACTATAGGTCTACCCTTGAACCCAAAACGATTGAAAAAAAGTTTAACAAATCCTGTTAAAATTTATTTAGCAATTAGAAGTCTCTTTTTGCCATTGATTTAAGAATTGAAGAGGGAAAAAAAAAAAAAAAAAAAAAAAAAAACCCTAAGATTCATATAAACCAATTAAAGATGAAATCAACATACGAAGGTTCATTGTAATAACGGTAAGCATGTTGGGGGCTAATTAGATATGTCATTTGATTAAGGGTTTCTCAAATAGCCTAAAAGTTTCAATTGGGGTTGGAACTTATTGACCGTTAGATTATATATACAAAATAATAGAATTTTGTCAAATCACCGATTATTCCAAAAATTTAAATTTTAAGATATGATAAATTTAATTATTTAACCATTTACTTCTAACAAATTTTAGTTGAGTCCATAGTGCTAGGTTCACAACTTATGAACAAATGTAACATTTTGGTAGTGTCTTGTATTGAGTGATTGTATAGGTTGTACATATCAGCGATTGTATCTGTTGTAGTTTTGTACATGTAGGAGTAAACTACAGTAGCATAGCATAGTTAGTGATAAATGGCTATCGTTTATATTGTACAGGTTAATTAGTTAGTTACAGGTCCACTCCACGTGTATAGTTTGTATTGGATAGTTGGTTAGTCATTTTTGTGTTTCTTTTTTCCGCCTTTGCTCTCACTATATAAAGAACAAAGTATGATAAGTTTATTCAATGAATTCATTTTACAAGTTTCATATCGTTCTATCTCTCTGTGTGTGTTTACATTCCTCCATTGATGAACCTTTGAAGCTTGTATGTGATTCAATATGGTATCAGAGTTGAACTAGTTCAGAGATCATTCCAATTTGGTATTCTCTAATTCTTCCTAGTTCAATTACGTTCTTTCTTGATTTCCTAGTGCTTCTTTCAGATCAACTAGAAATTTACTTCATTGTGTTTCTGTTGATTCTTGCATTAAGATCATCATCTTCTAGGTCTTGATTTCTTTAGTGTGTTGAAATCTTGATCTTGATTCTCCTGTTCATAATTGAAATTGAAATCTTTAATCTTAGGGTTTCAATTCTTTTTTTTTTTTTCGATCTTAGGGTTGTTCTATTCCCAATCTGCAGCTTTCTGTTGTGATATCTGATAGGCCACAAACTGAATGACCTCTTGTGATAGAAATTAATTAATTAATTAATTAGCTAAGTTATTAATTAATCAATTTATCATGCAAACGCGTGGTAACACAAACAAATCACCAATAAACTAAATATGCAGTGGAAAATAAAAGACACGGTGATTTGTTTACGAATGGGGAAAACCTAACGGCAAAAATCCCACCGGGTGATTTTCAGGTCACCACTCCTGAAACTCTACTATTATCACAATAAGCGGTTACAAGTAAAGGAATCCAAGTACCTTACCAACCTACAGTTGAAACCTTACCAACCTACAGTTGAACCCTTACCCCAATACCCAATTGGACTTGTTCTGTAGTGACAGTTCCCCTTTCAAATGCACGACTCCCAGTACGTGACTAACCAATTGCGCAGATTCCAGTACGCGACTTCAATCACCAACTAAGAAGGTTGTTGGTTGCAAAGTTCTTCAGTTCATCCACACGATAAAGATCAAGAAGATGCTTGGTCACAAAACCCTACGCTGCACATACACAATAACTTCTTCAAGAGAAAGAGATGACCTAGGGCAAGAACTTCGTCTTCGGTCACAGTTTGCTTAAACAGAGTTTGCTCAAAACTTATGCAACTTGTGAACACTTTGACGACCCTTAAACTGATTCTTTTATATGTCGAGGGTTAGGAGAAAAGAAAGCTCAAAGACATTCACGGATCCCAAGAAAATCAGATTGAAATTCTGAAAATCTTAAACCTCGACAGATAGCAAGTGTCTAGTAGCTATCGAGCAGGTGTCGAGCACACCGAATGTAGAACAGCTTCCTTAAGCTCGATAGATGCAACTGTTGAGCTTTAATGAATTTGCACTCTGAACTTGTTTTCTTGAACAGACTTGAAGACTTCAATACTTAATCTTGAAATAAGGTTTCTTGAAGTATTTAAAGACATCCTAAATCTACCCAAATACAAGTAAAGTGCGTTTTGTCAAAGGATAAACCAATTACATAAAATCATGACATATGTTCTTAACATGTGAAACACATATGTCATAACAATCTCTCCCTTTGGCAATCCGTGACAAAACTACAACAAACAAATGAACATATGAGAGAAGTTATAAATCACTCAACTCATATTCACTTGTTGAATAGAATAAAATCTACCCTAACACAAACTGTTGAAAAACTTTGCAAGAAGAGAATTTATGGCAAGTAGACTTTGACAACCTGTATTTCTGAAACACTTTAAACAAAACTCATCAAGGTATCTTTGTGTGAAACAGAAATAATAGATTGCATACAAGTATAAGAAACATGTGTATAAAGGGAAAAAAGAAACAACATATGAAGGGATAGGTGAAAGAAAAACATACATCACTATAAAGAAAGAGATAAGTACAATGTATGTCCATAAATGGTCACAAGACCTCATATACAAGAGTAATGTATCTAAAAAGAAAGAAAAGAAAAGATACATACTATCCTCACTACATCCCTCAAAATGTATCAACACTTCCCCTAACAAAATGGTCCTATACTAACTCTTCTCCTAAGATGGACTACTCTCATACCAAAACTACTTCCCATTTTTGTCACGAATGACAAAGGGTAAGAGTGTCAAGTAAACATCTCATCAGTAGAGCTAGCATCTTCATCAGCATCATCATCATCACCATCATCATCATCCTCATCCTCAGAATCAAAAGCCACGGGAGAAGGTGGTGAAGGAGTAGCTTCAGGAGCAAAACCACCCATGGACACCTGTCGTCGTGCAATACAACTGACATGAACGTTCACCTGATACAACTCCGTAGAGAGTGTATCGAGGCTAGCATCCATGCGCTGTAGCTGCGCCATGATGTCTCCTAAAGACACATCGCCCGAAGAAGAAGGAGGAGCTGATGTGGATGGAGCCGAACGGGATGGAGCTGAACGGGAGGAAGGAGCTGCTGAATCCGACTGCCGCGACCGAAGCTAGGCCTCGCTACGTTTAACAGTAGTGTAATCTATGGCACACATAACGGTAAAATGGTCGGAAGAGGGAAAAATGGCGTAAAATCTTTGTGATAGCGGAAGGAAAGATGAGCTTATCACAGGACGTCGAATCTAGATGAATATCTATAATAGACAAAATGAAATAAGAAGGAAAATCTATGGTAAGATGCTCAAGAAGTGATAGCAAAAATCGAGCACGAGGCTTTGTGATAGAGTTATAGTGAGAGAGTGGATGCAAAACAAAAGTCATCACCATGTTCATGAATCTAGGACCTTTAGCAAAAGGTCGACATGGTGTAAAAAGACGTTCACCCCAAGCAGTAGGGCGCTTACAAAAAGCAAACATGAGCTCATCCCTGGACACAGTCCTCAAACGCTCACAACTAGGATAGTTAAGAAACTCTATCCTAAGGACTCGAAGCACATCCGCAACCAACTGCGGTGTGATAGGAATGCGCGTACCTCGAACGCGAGTGAAGAAAAAAGGTACAGATTGATCAATCCTGTGCATGTTGGAGTAGAACTCCTGGATAAGCACGAGAGGACAGGTGACCGAGACGTCACACAGTGACTCCCATCCCCTACTGTGAATGACAGAGGGAAGGTCGGTGTTTGCAAAATCCGTCAAAATGACTTGGCGTTCCGAATGAATGCCTCGTTTAGAAAAGTTCTCCGAAAATGCCTTAAAGGCATCATCATCACAGAACCAGATATGAGATAGAGTAGGATCAAATGAAGAAGAAACACCGGAATGAAGAGGATTCCGGGCTGGAGTGGATTTACGCTTTGGTGCCATAGACACAACTAACGTAAACTACAGAGAGGGAGAGAAAGAAGGACAATCAGAAAAGTCCCAAACAGTTTCAAATATAATAAGTATATTGAAAAGAAGTACGTATACATGGAAAATGCATGAACATGGGACATGCAAAAGAAATTGCATCATGGGCTCAGCCCAATCCAAACCTATCAGCACACAAACATATAACACACATCTAAATGCATGGCAATACCATTATAATGCTAATGTGATGCAATGTATGAGGTTTTAAACACATTTAAGTGTAAACCCAACCCAAAATTTCAATGAAAGCTCATCAATTTTGAAAAACCCCAAAATTTTTCAAAAACCCCAAACCTAGGTTTCAAAACATGAAATGCATGAATGAGAAAGGATTAGAAGCTTACCAAGTAAAGAAAAACTTGAAAAACCTTGTAGAATCCTTAAGAACCAAGATGGAGTGAGATTTAAGTGTTTTGGGAGAGAAAACAGAGAAGTATCGAGAGAGAGATCAATGGAAATGAGAACCGGATCGCGTAAAGGCCTTATATAGATAAGCCAGTAAATCTTGACAGATGCAGGTATCGAGAGGTATCGAGAGATCTGTCGAGGAGGTGTCAAGGAAATACTCGTCGACAGCTGAGGTGTCGAGGAGGTATCGAGGATCAACTCATCAAAATCAAGAACAAAAGGTCGATCAATCCACCAGGTATCGAGAAGCTATCGAGCATACAGATCCAATCTCGATCGATCCACCAGGTATTGAGGTGCAGGCAAGATTGCGATAAGAAAAAGCTTAGGAAGCTCGACAGATTGCTAGCTATCGAGGAGATATCGAGGAGATGTCGAGCCAGCTTTTAAAAGCAGTTTTTCAAGATGTGAAAAACACAGACATAAATGCAATCCAACATGCAATTCAACCAACGATCCAATCAACATATTACACTTTCAAAATCATCTCTCAAACAAAATTTAAGCACATGGATCTTCAAAAACACACACACACACACACTAAATAAGTCTAACTAATTTTATATTTCAAAAACAAGTCAAGACAGTTTAGTGAGCATACATTTATACATGTAAAATCTCGTGATGACCAAATCATATTGTACCTGCACATGTATCAAGAATAGCAAAGAATATTGCGTGTTGTGTGTGAAAAATATTGCAAGATTGCATAAGTGTATGCGTGTTATGACGATTTGAGATATGAGAAAATCTTTAACTCACATACAATCATAACTGCTTGATGGAGACTATGACCTTTGAGGTACATCCTATAACTCCCACATCTCCTAGAATACACGCTTGCAATCATTTTTAAAGCATTTTTGATTTTTTTGCTTTTAATTTTTCTTTACATATTTTTCTTTTAAACATATCATGCATGGACTTATTAGAGAGAGAAAAGAAATACCTAATGATATTTGACATTCCAATTTTGCTATGCCTAAGCACACAAATGTCATTGACATTGCACTTTTGCTATGCCGAAGCATACAGGTGTCATAAAATGATTGGCGGGCAATAGTGGTGAGATGGTTATTAATGCCTTTCTCTTAGGATTTTCTAGTCCTTCCCGTTAAAAAAAGTGATATGAGTGTTAAGTATAAGAGACAACTTAATCGTACTCATCACAAACACGAGCCACAAAGGTCACTTGCTTAGTTATGCATAGAGATGCTCATCTAAACTACAAATGATACAAAGTTTAGAAGATTTTGTTTCAATGGCCATTTAAGGTACACAAGTATCAAAGTACACAAAACACACACTGTTTTTGTATTTTTTTTTTCAATTTTTTTATTATTTTTATATATAAAAAAAAAAAAAAAACAAAGCAAAAACTGAAAATAACCAAACAAAAACATGTTAAACAAACAAAGCATAAAAACTAGATGTAGATGCATGAGGAAGAAGGAAAAAGAGAGGAAGATCATCCCATGAAGATAACACCAATGTTTTGATGAAGGAATTCGAAGCGTTTACTGTCAAAAGGTTTGGTAAACAAGTCAGCCTTCTGATCATCGGTGTGAATAAACTCAAGAGTGAGAGTACCATCATCAACAAGCTCCCTAATGAAGTGATGTCAAATCTCTATGTGTTTGGTTCTAGAATGTTAAACCGGATTCTTAGAGATATTAATGGCACTAGTATTATCACAATAGATAGTGAGATGTTCTTGACAAATACCATAATCATGGAGGAGTTTTTGCGTCTATAGGAGTTGGTGCAACAGCTACCAGCAGCAACGTACTCAGCTTCTACAGTAGATAATGAGATGGAGTTCTGCTTTTTACTCATCCAAGAGACAAGATTATTACCCACATAGAAACAACCCCCTGAAGTACTCTTTCTATCATCAGAATTCCTAGCCCAATAAGCATTAGAGTACCCAGCTAGGACATCACTTGTGTCCTTGCTGTACCACACAACAAACTCAGCAGTGGTTTTGACATACTTTATGATTCTCTTTAAAGCAGTCATATGGGACTCTTTGGGATTAGCCTGATATCTAGCACATACTCCAACACTGTAACTAATGTCAGGTTTACTAGCAGTAAGGTAAAGAAGACTACCTATCATACTTTTATATATAGGAGGATCAACACTTCTACCTAACAAGTCAACAATGAGTTTAACATTTGGGCTCATAGGGGTTCTGACAGAACTAGCAGATTCCAAACCAAATTTTTTCACGAGATTCTCAGCATATTTAGATTGAGATAGAAATATACATGAATCTTGTTGACGAATCTGCAACCCAAGGAAGTGAGTCAACTCTCCAATCATGCTCATCTCAAACTCTGCCTACATGAGTTTTGAGAAACCATGAGCAAGTTCATCCTTAGTCGATCCAAAGATGATGTCATCAACATAGACTTGGGCAACTATTAGCTCGCTATCTTCTCTTTTGATGAAAAGAGTCTGATCAGCCTTTCCTCTTGTGAACCCATGTGACACCAAGTATTGTGTAAGCCGATCATACCAAACTCTATAGGCTTGCTTTAACCCATAGAGTGCCTTCTTGAGGTACAGTACATGATCTAGAAAGTGTGGGTCAATAAACCCTTTTGGTTGCTCCACATAAATGACTTCTTTGAGCAATCCATTTAAGAAAGTAGTCTTCACATCCATCTGATAAAACTTGAACTTTAATTGACAGGCCAGTGCAAGGAGAATTCTGATGGACTCCATACGGGCAACCAGAGCAAATGTTTCATCATAGTCTACTCCTTCCATTTGCGAGTATCCTTGAGTTTCAAGCCAAGCCTTGTTCCGGATCACATTGCCCTCCTTATAAGTCTTGTTGCGGAATATCCACTTTGTACCAATGATGTGTTCACCCTCCGATCTAGGTACCAAGGTCCAAACATCATTCCTCTAAAACTGAAGAAGTTCATCATGCATTGCTTCAACCCAACTTTCATCCTGAAGTGCTTCCTCAACTTTTGTGGGTTCAACCTGTGATAAATAATAAGAATAAGACACAAAGTTAGCAACACATTTATCAACAGTTCGTTTCCTTAATGTGAGTTCATTCATATTTCCCACAATATCTTCTAGAGGATGATTTAATTTAACCCTGGATGAAGGTCTTTTCTCTTCATGAGACTCAGAATCTGGTGAAGTGGGTATGTCTACAGAATCTTCCTAAACACTGGGAGTACTTGGAGATGCAGGTTCTTGTTCAATAAGTTCTTGAACTTCATTAGGCTCAGGAAGAAGAATTTCTTTAGGTAACTCCTCAATACCTTTCTGAGAACTAGAATCTGAAGACTCATCAATAACAACATTCACTATCTCCATTACCTTCATAGTTCTCTTGTTGTATACTCGATAAGCCTTGCTTGTGGAGGAGTAGCCCAAAAATATACCTTCATCACTCCTAGAGTCAAACTTTCCCACATTCTCTCTATCCTTGAGGATGAAACAGGTGCTTCCAAAGATCCTGAAGTACTTCACATTCGGCTTTCTTCCTTTCCATAACTCATATGGAGTCTTCTTAGTACCGGGTCTGAAGTACACCCTATTAACTGTATGACAAGCAGTGTTAATAGCTTCTCCCTAAAAGTTTCTGGCCAAATCCTTGTTATATAACATGGCTCTGGCCATCTCCTGAATAACTCTGTTCTTTCTTTCTACCACACCATTCTGCTGAAGAGTAATAGGAGCAGAGAATTCTTGAGATATGCCTGATCTCTGGCAAAAGGACTCCATATATGAGTTTTCGAATTCTTTACCATGGTCACTTCAAATTCGATCAATCTTCAGGTTCTTCTCATTCTGCAGTCTTGTGCATAAGGCTTCAATATGCTCAGGAGCATCAGACTTGGATCGTAAGAGAATGACCCAAGTGTACCTGAAGTCGTCTACCACAACCATGATGTATCTCTTACCACCAAGAGACTCGGTTCTAGTTGGACCCATAAGATCCAAATGTAGAAGCTCCAATGGCCTAGATGTAGCTGATGTCTGAGTGCTTGGATGCTTAGCTTTTGTTTGTTTCCCAAGTTGACATGGTCCACACACCACATTGTTCATTCTACTAAGTTTCGGTATTCCCAAGACTGATTCATGCCTAGATACAATAGAAAGATGTTTGTAACTAGCATGTCCCATCCGTTGATGCATAAATCTTCATTTGGCAAACGAATGCTGTTGCACACAATATCAGCATCAGGAACCAATCCATAACAGTTGTCTAAAGTGCGAACACCACTTATAAGGTTCTTTCCAGACTCATCCATGACAAGACATTTTCCCTTTGAGAATAGCACCATGAAGTCTTGATCACATATCTGACTTATGCTTAACAGGTTCACCATTAGATCTTATACATAGAGGACATTTGCAATGTTTGGCAGTCCAGGTAGAGAAATAATTCTCTTTCCTTTAATTTGAGATTTGCTCCCATCACCGAAAGTAACATTGCCACCCTTTTTAGACTCGAAGGTCTTGAAAAGAGATCTGTCTCCAGTCATGTGTCTTGAGCAACTGCTGTCGAGGTACCACAAACATGTGTCCATAACTTTAAATGCAGATTTCATCATAAAACACACTTCATGTTTAGATGACAGATCAGTGGGAATGGTGCTTTCTCTCATCTGCCTTTTTCGAGCTCTGCCTTTAATGTTTACTCTTCTCAGACGAACTCCTTTGCACATTTTCATTCTAAGACAGTCTAGTTTCTTCTTAGCCAAACTGAGATTTTTTTCAATAGTCATCATAAGAGAATTCAAATAATTAACTTTTAGACTTGTATTTTCTGAAACACTCAATCAAAAAGAGATTAGAAAAACAAGATGTATTTGAAAACATAGATCTCTTCAAGCTGGTTACAGTCATGACAACAGGGGTCAATGGATCAACATAGCAAAGATTAAACCCTAATCAGAGTGTGCCTGCTTTGATACCACTTGATAGGCCACAAACTGAATGACCCATTGTGATAGAAATTAATTAATTAATTAGCCAAGTTATTAATTAATCAATTTATCATGCAAACGCGTGATAGCACAAACAAATCACCAATAAACTAAATATGCAGCGGGAAATAAAAGATACGGTGATTTGTTTACGAATGGGGAAAATTTGACGACAAAAACCCCACCGGATGATTTTCAGGTCACCACTCCTGAAACTCCACTATTATCACAACAAGCGGTTACAAGTAAAGGAATCCAAGTACCTTACCAACCTACAGTTGAACCCTTACCCCAATACCCAATTGGACTTGTTTTGTAGTGACAGCTCCCCTTTCAGATGCACGACTCTTAGTACGTGACTAACGAATTGCGCGGATCCCAGTACGCGACTTCAATCACCAACTAAGAAGGTTGTTGGTTGCAAAATTCTTCAGTACATCCACACGATGAAGATCAAGAAGATACTTGGTCACAAAACCCTACGGTGCACATACACAGCAACTTCTTTAAGAGAAAGAGATGAACTAGGGTAAGAACTTCATCTCCGGTCACAATTTGCTTGAACAGAGTTTGCTCAAAACTTGTGCAACTTGTGAACACTTTGACGGCCCTTAAACTGATTATTTTATATGTCTAGGGTTAGGAGAAAAGAAAGCCCAAAGACACATTCACGGATCCCAAGAAAATCAGATTGAAATTCTGAAAATCTTAAACCTCGACAGATGCAGCAGGTGTCGAGCAACTGTCGAGCAGGTATCGAGCACACTGAATGTAGAACAGTTTCTTTAAGCTCGATAGATGCAACTGTCAAGCTTTAATGAATTTGCACTCTAAACTTGTTTTCTTGAACAGACTTGAAGACTTCAATACTTGATCTTGAAACAAGGTTTCTTGAGGTATTTAAAGACATCCTAAATTTACTCAAATACAAATAAAATACGTTTTGTCAAAGGATAAGCCAATTACATAAAATCATGACATATGTTCTTAATATGTGAAATGCTTATGTCCTAACAATCTCATCAAGATTGTGAATTGTATCTTGATTTGATTTAGCTTTTACATCATTCCACATAATTCATTTCTTGTTTCTTGAAGAATTCTCGAGAAAGTCAATTCTTGATTTTCTTTTGCTTGGGACTTTGAATCTTCATCATTTTTTCTTTGATAATACTGCACTAAGTATGACTAAGAGTACCTCTAGTGCTACTGCTCCTACTGTCCAGCCTTGGGAAAACACATCTAGTCCTTATTTTATCTAGTGTTGATAATCTAGGTGTTTCTTTGGGTTTCATTGATGGTTCTATCCCTAAGCCTCAATTTGTTGATCACCCACATTACACAGCATGGTGTAAATGCAACAGCACAGTCCTAACTTGGTTGTATAATTCTGTTTCTAAGGATTTGCAATCAAGTATAGTTTATTTTTTGCAATCAAGTATAGTTTATTTCAAGACTGCCAGAGATGTGTGGCTTGACTTACAGTACAGATATGGCCAAGGAAGTGGACCTACAATTTTTTACTTAAGAAAGGAGATTAGTTCTTTGACCCAAGAAGACTTAACCATCAATGCATACTACACCAAATTTAAGGGACTTTGGGATGAGTTTTCCAATTATAGGACATGCACATGTGGTCATCAAGTTGAGGATTGTATCATGTCTTTTCTGATGGGGCTAAATGAGACATATGCAGCTGTCAGAGGCCAAATTCTCCTTATGGAACTTGTGCCTCCCTTGAGCAAAGTGTTTTCTCTTCTGCTTCAAGATGAGAAGTAGAGAAAGGTGGGTGCTGGGAAGAAAGTCTTGGTTGATACATCAACAACTTTGGCAGCTTTTGGGTCCAAGTCTGGGACATGTTGTTGATAGATGTTACAAGTTGCATGGATATCCTCCTAGATATAAGTTCAAGAACAAGGGTGGTCAGCCTTTTGCAAACAATGTCATTGCTATTGAAGATCATGCTAGTGAACCTGTCACACTCACCAAGGCTCAATATCAGCAATTGGTTGGATTGTTGAACTCTTAATGTCACTTTGGCACTCAAGCACCACCAAAGGCATGTTTGGACAATACTCACCAAATTGCCACCATCATTACTCAGCCTTCAATCGATGTTCAAGCCCAAACCTTATCAAGTATTTATTTTTCTCCTTCTCTTGAGCATTCAGTCTTCTCTTCTAGTGTCAATACCTTTCATATTAGTTCATATGATTGGATTCTTGATAGTGGTGCAACAGACCACATGGTACATTCCATTCATTTCTTTACTTCTATTACTTATTCTATTCAGATTTCAGTTAGACTTCCTAGTGGTGACATGGTTAAGGTGACTCATATTGGAACTGTTAAAGTTTCAGCAACTCTAACTCTAGAACATGTCCTTTGCATTCCTAGTTTTTCTTTCAATCTTATTTCTATCAGTAAGCTAACCCAAAATCCTTCTTGTTGTTGTATTTTCCTTTCTCATTATTGTTTTCTTTAGGACTTACTACATTGGAAGATGATTGGGTTGGGTAAGAGACATGGAGGACTGTATACTTTGCAGTGCACTGATTCCATCACCTTACCATCTTCTATTTCAGAGGTTTTATCCAAATTACCATCCTTTCTTTGTAATAAAAGTGTCATTGTCTGTAATCTTGACTCTTCTCATGCTGTTGCTACTTCAAATAATGTTGTTAGATTGTGGCATTACAGATTAGGTCACCTTTCTTCACAAAGACTAGCTTTGTTGAAATATATTGTACCTAATCTAACTTCTTGTAATAATAACAATTCCTTTGATTGTTATGTATGCCCTTTAGCTAAGCAACACATATTGCCTTTTCCTAAATCCACAAGTGTTTCCTTATCTTGTTTTAATTTGATCCATGCTGATATTTGGGGACCCTATTCTACTCCTTCATTGAATGGCTCAAGATATTTTCTTACTTTGGTTGATGATCATAGTAGATGTACTTGGGTTTATTTAATGAAACATAAATCTGATGCTTCTTCCTAAATTCAAACCTTCTTTCAAATGATTCTCAATCAATTCAAGGTGTCCATTAAGGTGATTAGGAGTGATAATGGCCTTGAATTTGCTCTTTCTTCATTTTATGCTTCCAATGGTATTTTACACCAGCTGTCTTGTGTTAAGACACCTTAACAAAATGCTATTGTTGAAAGAAAACATCAGCATTTGTTGAATGTTGCTAGGGCCTTAAGGTTTCCTTCAAATTTACCTTTAATATTCTGGGGGGATTGTGTTCTTACAGCCACATATCTTATTGACACTGTTGTACCTCTTGATTTGGACTCTTTTCCACCTGTTATTGCTGTTCCACCTGAACCTCCTACTCTTGCTACTCCTTTACCTGATTTACCTGTTGTTAGAAGCTCCAATAGGTCTCATAAACCTCCCTCATATCTTCATGATTAGCATGCAATTTAGCTTCCACATACATTCCTGATCATCACTGCAATTTGGATTCGACTTCCCTCATACCTTCCCATGATTCCATTCCCTTGACAATCTAGGTATTCTTTATCCACTTTCCTCTACTCTCTCATATTCTAAGTTGTCTAATGCACATAGAGCCTTTTTCATTGCCTTGTCTATTGCCAAGGAACCCATTTCATATGCTGAAGCTTTGCCTGATCCCTTGTGGCAAGCTGCCATGAAGGCTGAGATTGATGCTCTTCAGGCTAATCAGACTTGGGTCATGACCAAACTGCCTCCTGGTAAAGTGTCTATTGGGTGCAAGTGGGTGTACAAAATTAAGCTTAAAGCTGATGGCTCCATTGAGAGGTACAAGGCTAGACTTGTTGATAAGGGCTTTACTCAAACTAAGGGAATTGATTTTTATGAAATCTTCTTTCCAGTGGTAAAGTTTGTGACTGTTAGAACTCTTTTGGCTGTGGCTGCTGTGTATGGTTGGCATCTATCCCAATTGGATGTCAATAATGCTTTCTTGCATGGGGATTTGAATGAGGAGGTATATATGGTTCTTCCTCCTGGATTTGGCAGCAAAGGGGAGGTGTGCAAACTCACAAAGTCCCTTTATGGCTTGAAGCAGGCAAGCAGGCAGTGGTTTGCCAAACTCTCATCCACTCTTCTTGATCATGGTTTTCTTCAATCTAAATTAGATTATTCTGTCTTCACTAAGGTCAGCAAGGGTTCAATTCTCATCTTGCTAGTCTATATGGATGATATTCTGATAGCTGGCAATAATGTGGAGGTAGTCAATGCTTTCAAGGTTTTCCTAGATGACAAGTTCAAGCTCAAGGATCTTGGTACCTTGAAGTATTTCTTAGGCCTTGAGGTTGCAAGGACTGAGAAAGGCATCAGTTTGTGTCAAAGGAAATTCACTTTAGAGTTGCTTTCTGATATAGGTCTACTAGCAAGTAAACCTGCTAATGTGCCTATGGATCAATCAACCAAGTTTAGGAGCTCAATGGGAGAGGATGTTCGAGATCCATCTTTATATAGAAGAATTATAGGCAAGCTGTTTTATTTGACTCTGACAGGCCTGATATCTGCTACTTAGTGCATAAATTGAGTCAGTTTATGAGTTCTCCTAAAATTCCACATCTACAAGCAGCCTATAAAGTGCTTAAGTATCTAAAGAAGACACTAGGACAGGGCTTATTTCTATTTGCAAGTCCTGAATTGAGACTCAAAGCCTACTGTGATGCTAATTGGGTAGCTTGTCCAGACACCAGAAGATTAGTTTCAGGGTTCTGTATCTTTCTTGGTGATTCTCTCATATCCTGGAAATGTAAATAGCAACAAGTGGTGTCCAGATCATCAGCAGAATCAGAATATCGAGCAATGGCTATTGTAACAAGTGAGGTTGTTTAGTTGTTAGCCTTGCTTAAAACTTTTGGTTTAGATCACAATCTGCCAGCCTCTTTGTACTTTGATAGTAAGGCAACTTTATACATTGCTGCAAATCCAGTATTCCATGAACGAACAAAACATATAAAGGTTGACTGCCATTTTATTCAAAACAAGATTCAAGATGGAGTGATTAAGACATTCCATGTTCCTAGTAGACACTAGATTGCGGATTTCTTCACAAAGGCACTTGGATGCAAACAATTTTACTTCCTTCTGTCCAAGATGAACTTGTTCAACATTTATGGTTCATCTTGAGGGGGAGTATTGAGTGATTGTATATGTTGTACATATCAGTGATTGTACCTGTTGTAGTTTTGTACATGTAGGAGTAAACAATAGTAGCATAGCATAGTTAGTGATAAACGGTTTTCGTTTATATTGTATAGGTTAATGAGTTAGTTACAGGTCCACTCCACATGTACAGTTTGTATTGGATAGTTGGTTAGTCATCTTTCTGTTTCTTTTTTCCGCCTTTGTTCTCACTATATAAAGATTAGAGTATGATAAGTTTATTCAATGAATTCATTTTACAAGTTTCATATCGTTCTATCTCTCTCTGTGTGTTTACATTCCTCCATTGATGAACCTTCGAAGCTTGTATGTGATTCAATATCTTGAGTGTTATGAAGATCAGACTACTACTGCTCAAGAAGTTAATTAGGTTTTGGAATCTCAATTGCATCTTGACACCAAGTTGATGAATTGATAAATAAGCTCGATTTATCGAGATTCGTGTTGGCAAAATCCTATAGTTCAAAAGAGGTCGTTAGAGAAAATTCAATAATTGGCCAAGCCATGTTTAAACTTTATATACTCACTGTTACTGGCATGGCCTATACAAATAGAGAATAGTTATCTGCTGATATGTAGTTAAACAAACGTAACTCCCAAGCAAAAAGATTGGATTGTAGCCTGTCCTTGTGGTCCGTGGTATCATACATACTTTTATCAAATACGTGGTGTGCGTTTGCCCAGCACTGAAGCTGCCGTTTGAGTTTTTTTTGGTTGTTCTCATGACACTATTTATGAACCAGCACAAAAATGTATGAATAGTATTTGTAAACAGTATTTTACTTTTAAAAAATATTTTATTACCATATTTTCAATAAAAATTTTTAATTTTCAACAAGTAAACCGTATAAAACAGAGCCGTGGTATCATAATTCGTAACTCAAGACACTTTTGAAGGACGATAAGGTAACAGATATGACCCCCGTGGTTTGTTGGGTCAATGGCATCATCCTTTCTGCTTTGGGGGACAGTACTATACATTGCTTCTCTGGCTATGTCTCATGACTCTCTTTTTTTTCTTTTTTCTTTTTTTCCTCTGACAATATAACTGCAAATTAATTAAAGTACATAGACCTTTTTAAGGACCTTTTAAATTTAAAAGTAAGTTTGGCAAAAATACAGTTCTAAAAAAACAAAGAGTAAACTTTGAAAAGAGTTGTACATAAATTATAAAACTGAATAAACAGCAACAGAGTGTTACCAAAAAATAACATGTCTATCTTTTATCTTATATAAAATTATTTAATGGGTTGATACATTCATCATGTGATATTGCATAATATTGGATTCATCTTTTGCGTAAAATTTAAATTTATTATATTCATTTCATAATGATTGTTTTTGTTATCAAGCTAAAAATATTAATTAGTTTTAGTGCATGCACGATTGGATATAATTCAAGGACAAAGACTCTAGTAGCATGAGTTAACTGAAACTCAGAATTTAATACAGAGGATTGAACCTTCACTGTCTAGCCTATAAAACAGTTCACTGCAAGGTTGCATTGGGATGGGACTGATTGAGTTTTACCAAATTCTGAGCCCTAGCCAACATGTGTGGCACATAGAGACAGCCTTAATTAGGAGTAGGCAGTCCTATCCTATCCCAACATGCACGGCAGAGGAGAAGTGAGAGAGAGTTATTGCGTTTCAAGAGAAATGGGGAGTAGTCAAGAAAGATGACAGAAAAAGCATATGACAGAGAGTGAAGTTGTGGCAGCTAAAGTTACTCTAGACTCTAGAGTGTAGTAATATACGGGAGCAAAGCATGGGTTCACGGTAATTCTTCTCACATGATCTCCCAAGCCTATTGTGAGTAGTGTTTGCCATGAAAGGATGTAAGAAAAAAAATGGGACACGGCTTATCTTCAGAGCCTATCAAAGTCTCTTTTCATACGACAATGCATTGTCGTAGTTGTCATATGATGAGCACGAGGCCGAGCATTCTCAATGTACCTCTAGCTAGCTCTCCTGTATATATCTCTTCTTTGATGAAAATTTTACTTGGTTTTTGGAAATGTAGCACAAGTGCACAACTGATTAATGAAGTTCCATTCACTTGGTTTGGCTCTCCATGTCATTATGTAGGCTTGAACGTGTTAGGAAGTACCATTCATTTTTTGATATATTATTATGGCTGAATCACCGAGTCAACAAAAACAGGAAGAAGCTTATATATTGGAAAGTCGGGTTGAAAATTAATAGTTTAACCAGCCCAACTCACTTGAAAATTAATATCATATTTGTGCGGTTAGGGTGAAATAAAGTGGATTAGACAGTTTGATTGGATTGAGCAGGTTGTTGCATAAGCCTACATATGATTAATTTTATCTTGGGTCTTTTATTTTTATCCTTTCCAAACTTTTGGGATTTTATACTTATTTTTTACCATTAATTTTAGTTAGTTATAGAGGTTAGTTTTCTTTGTAAGCTAACCTATTATTTATTTATTTCTATTATCTGAACAAGTCAGCAGCTTATTTAACACACCATAAAAACACTTTTCAAATATCACTTTTCAAATATTACTTTCTCGATTGGAACACTTTCCCAACACTGTTATTAATTGCTTTCTCAATCAAAATATTGTGCATAGTTCTTTTCTTCTTCTCAAAGTGTTCTTGCCCTCCCATATTTTTTCCACTCTTACCCTATGATGTCCCAATTTGATTGATTGTGTGATGTGTGTGGATGTGTGATGAGTCTCACATCGAGTATTTACTGGGTTTAACTGGGCTTTATTAACAACTGTAAGGAGTCTCAATTGTGACTAGTTCTTTTGAGGTATACCGCAGATGTGATTAGCGCTTTTCCTTGAGTCGTTACATATGGTATCAGAGCCGGCCCGATAATCCCATGTGGGCTCAGAGACACTACCCCACAAAGTGGGCCCTAACGAGGACGTTAGGAATTTAAGTGGGAGAGATTGTGATGCCCCAATTTGATTGATTGGGTGATGTGTGTGGGTGTGTGATGAGTCCAATAGGCATTTTGCTTGATGAGTAAAAGGAAAGACACTATTAGAACACTGTTTTTGTTTGGCCTGAGAATTGATTTGCACCAAAGTTTTACTCTAACTGGTATGAATAAGAACAACACTTTCGTGTGATTCTATAGCACTTTGTGATTGTTCTTTAACCAATTTCTATATATTGTTCTTGTTATTGACTATTCAAATTACACTTGTTTTGATCAAAAGTTTTGTTTATTCACTAAAATATTTCCAACAACCTACACTGAAATGAGATCGTTTGTGTTTGTGCATATGTGTAAGTTACACATTTATTTAGTGATTTTTTATAAGATGTATCTAGTGAATTTTGAACGGATAAATTACTCACGCGTCTAGTAGGTTTTAAATGCAAGACTCAAGAGGTTATTATTCAGCTCACTCTCATGAGAGGAGAAAATGCCATTTGGATTAGAGTTCATTAGCAATATTGATGTTTATTTATTTTTTCTTCTTCTTCGATTGCTCCCATCATATTATAGTTTTTTTTTTTTAATATTTTTTATTTTAAAAATCTAGGATTTATTGATAAAAAGGTAGGGAGTTAATTGGGCCGTTCATGACTTAATACAACCAGTTAAAAAGGCCTACAGCTGATAAATGGATATATGGTCGTTTAACTCGACAGGTTTTTCGTTATACGACCATTAATAGCTTAATATGCTCATTGAGTATGGGTCCAACGTTTTAGTTGCAGAGGTTGCAGCTTGGGCTTAAAAGGTGGGTTTTTTTCTTTCATTTTCAGGCCCAGAGTGGTTTACTTTAGAATTTGGATAGGAATAAAGAATTCAATCGCATTCATGGCCCAGTGGCCTCATCTTTATTTTCAGATCAGCTTGGCCCAGAAACGGTATAGACAAAATAAGAATTACGATGTGCCTATGTGGGCTGTAGCCCAAGATTAAGTCCTGGACCTAGCTCAACACTAAGGCTCGAGAGTGGCTAGTTGCTTTGTAAAAATAGGTCCTTTTTTTCACTTTGTTTGGGCTTATTGTTATATAATTAATCCGCTCATCAGAGAGCCTATGCTTTAATTCACACACGCAGGAATGCTTTGTTTTGTTTTGGTTTTTTTCTCCCCAAATATCTTAATTTTAATGAGAATTCTAAACTAATATAATATACAAAATGCGATGAACGATTCAATCTTTTTATTTTTTATTTTTTTTGAGAATCATGAACGATTCAATCTGAATGAGTATATATAAACCATTATGATGATTTCTTTACATGTTTGATTAAATAATAGGGAACTATCATATTATAGTTATTTTCCCTTATTTATTATTGACATGGAAATAAAATAATTAATATGGATAATTCATCACTATTATCTTTTATTATTATGGAGAAAAACCAAACATAAGATTGATCTCAAATTGTTGTGAAAATCTATGAAAGATTGATGCATTATAAAATTTTAGGTGATTTGAATGATGACTGATGATAGTAGTTGGGTTGATTCTTAGCGTGCGTTTGCCTAAGAATTATGAGGCGTTTTGCGTTTTTTGGCTGGGTTCCATGGCACTGTTCACGACCCAGCCAAACTTCGAAAAACGCGCATAAGCAAGTCAACTGTGGATCCCACGGCACTATTCATAGTTTAAAAATTATTTTGCTACAGTGTTTTCAGCAAAAAGTTTTTAATTTTCAGCAAAATAAACGGTATCCAAATAGATCCTTAATACTACTTGTATGAACTAGTTTTTTGCTAATTAAAAATCTAACTTTTTGTGTCCACAATTTTTTTGAATGACCTAATCCAACTATCATGGAACATATGTTGGGGACTCAAATCTTACCTATGAATAATCGATACTGCTGAATGATCTCCAACTTGTGCATTCCAGGTCTAATAACCCAAATGTTATTTTTAGACCCTTTCATTTGCTATTTCATCAGTATTGAATTGATATCCTTAATTTTTCTTTCCATCAGACATCTTTTACCAAATTCATCTCGTTCATTGATCAACTAAGCTGCATGGAGTGAGACTGATATCAAGTTGATCACACTCGTTCATCATGCCGAATGTTGATTGTATGCACTTGTTTGTTTTTGTTAACAATGGAACAAATTGATAAAACTTGTTTCCAATGCAAATCAGGATTGGTATTTGACCATATAGAATTCAATTGCTGGAATGTATGCCTCCTTAAGCTACGAACAATTGTATTGATGGATTAAAGAGTGTTGATAACTCAATCAAGTGTAACGTGAAACAATCTTATAGTTTATTACTAAATTACTTGCAGGAATTTCTACATGGAGCCTCAATTTTGTTCTACCTGCACCATTAACTATGCTAGTTCAGTATTGGCATCAATTCTTTCTATCTCTCATGTGTCTTCCAACCCAGTTTGAGGCTCCATATGTTTAAATTTTGCATGATCTCCAATTCCCACCTTGCTATTCATCTTCATAGAGTTCAATGCTGGCGAGACCTGTCTTTGTGTTTTGGGTATTCATCAACTTAAGCACTGTTGGATGTAAAACTATGTAAAATGCTCTACAGAAATCTCTTCTAGACATTGTGTTAGCATTACTTGTGAAACTTAGGCTTTGGAAAGCCTGGACATATTATACCAAATTGCACTATAAAACCATTACTAATCTTCATCCGCTGAAATGATCTCCACTGCATTAGTTCTTCTTATGTTTCTCTTCACAATAACTCTATCCTTATTAATATGCATAATTGCAAATTCTTAACCTGTAAATATGGAAAAAAAAGATCCAACCATTACATAATAAGAAAGCAAGATGCAAATGAATGACAGGGCATATTTGGGGCAACCAAAACAAATTCAGAGTAAGCATTCAATTGAACGAGTTAGAGAGAAAGTCCTAAACCTGATATACAATCGCTTGTGAGCAGAATTGTACCTGTTTAGGGACACTTATAAACATGATGAAGATGACGAGGTATGGTCTAGGGACTAGGAACAGAAGAATTGCTACCTGGTATGCCAGGCTTTTATGGTTGTGTAACTTATGTTTATTGTATACTATGTTGTAAATTGCTGTTGACTTATAATGTTAAGCCATGGAACTTCAACTTCTATTTCTTCAGATTATAAGCACTTTATTTGTTTATTTATTTTTTAGATATTTTACTGGAACACCTGCTAACTCAAGAGTGGTGTCCTGAAAACTTAAAAAACAAGGCATTATGATTATAGACTTACTAGAGAGTGATACTCCAAGTGCTTTTTTTTTTAGATCTTTTACTGGAACACCTGCTAACTCAAAAGTAGTGTCCTGAAAACTTACAAAACAAGGCATTATGATTATAGACTTACTAGAGAGTGATACTCCAAGTGCCCTTAAACCTTTAAATTGGAAATTGTAGGTCAATGTATGTAAATCTCAATATATAAGTGGCAATATAAGTTACCATTTTTTGCCAATAACCCTTAGGCCAAATGACATTTTCTATAGTTTCTAACAGATAAACCCAGAATTCGAATCCCCACTCCTCTACTCAAATATATTTAAAAAGAAAAAGTTACCATTTCTTGTAGAAAGGAACTAAACCAATTGGATTGACCCATTTTTATCTCTAAACAAGTGGTTAAAATGAAGAGGCAAACAGAGATGATTAGGAAATGATTTCTCATTAGATGACAAAATTCTAATTTGAGAGCTTTTCATAAAGTCTATATCTTTACTTCAAATAATGTCTTCCCCCAACAACAATCCCTGTTATGTTCCTTTTTGGTCTGTGTATGATAAATCATTTTAGTTGCTTCCATGCATGCTATTAAACAGTGATTCTCACATTTCTCTGTCTTTATAATGTACCGTATACTACAGTAGCAGTTAAATTATGAGGCTTAGAAGCTAATAATAGTTCCTGATTACATGTCCAACTGAAGGATATGTGGGCCACTAGTGCTGCATCATATGACATATCTTGATCATCATTCAAGGATTTGGATTGTTACTTTGAATTGAGACTCACAATGATGCCCACATGTGAATTGCAAGTCGTTCCTCTAAAGCATCATTCTGCACCCAACAGCCCACTAAAAGAACCCCTTTTTGCACTTGCATGCACTTTGTATATGTATCTTAATTTTATTTCTATATTATCTACAATTAATAATAGGGCGGCGCCTTATCAATGCTATTCAAATGAATTTCTTATTTTTAGCATTGTTATCTTTAAAATAAAACCATCTTAATCTATTGATTTGAACATATTGGATTAGATTTCTGCAGATATTTTATTTGTTTATTTACTAAAAATCAACAAAAATACTATTGTACCTTTTTTAATATAAAAAAAGTATGATTTTAAAATGAGTCAAACTCCCTTCTGCCTTTGCACTCAAGAGCCAATCTCCGCTTGGCCTAAGGAGACTATGCACGCCTCTTTTATCTTTTGGCATATAAACAAATAAGCTTGATCGATGTCTTTAAAAGAAAAGTTTGTACCTAAAAAAAAAGTATGTTCTTGAACCAAATTCACCCTTATTATAAAAATAAAAAATTATATGTGAAAATGGATGATCCCCTCTCAATCTTGATAGGACACCCATCCTAGAATAGTTTATTTCGTACGGATGTCATGGATAGGCATGTTTGTGAAATGCTATGATAGTTTATTAGCTTCAATTACATTAAAGATGGTAAGCAATTTGTATTTTTTTTTAAATTTTTTTTGTTTGGTATGCTAAACCTTATGATAAAAGAAGATAATTACAGACTAACCAGAAGCAAAGCTAGAATTGAGTTTGTACCCTGCTTGGTGCACAATGCACTTTTCTTTTCATTAAAAAAAATAATAATAATTTTTGCACTTTTTTTTTTCTTCTTCGCTTCCACACACCCACTGTCCAAAGAAGAAATAATAATTAATAATTATAATATGAAAAAGGGATTATTAAGTTATTAGTACCTTTAGATTGTGTTAAGAATGTACCATTTCGGCTTATATATGATTTAGAGACAAAATTAGGATGAATTAACTTTCGGCTGGGACAAATGAATATTCATAGCATTTTTGTACTTAATGAAAGAGACCGGTTGAGGTGAGGTGGAGGGTGTTATTATATGCAGAAACGCACTGTCCCACTTTGAGGACACATTTCATGGAAACTTTGGTGGCTTTGTTTTTTTTGACTCTTACAAATCAAAGCTACTTTTCTTTTTAATGCTTGAAAGTTGAAACAATTGAAAGTACCAACTCCAACTGGACTAGAAAAAATAAATAAATAAATAAATTAAACCTTAGTTCATACTTGAACTTGATTGAGACGTTTGGAAATTCCAAACTCAACCTCTGTCAAATTGTAAGATTAATCTTGCGGAATTTTTGAGTGAAAGCTGAGATTTATCTGGACCCACTTAGAGATTTCCAGGATCAAAAGCACACCCAAAAAAGATGATTGTAATTTGTTGACCTATTGGATTATTGATTCCATTTTACTTTCTGAAGGATATACTCAAATACAGATAGGATTATCGATGTGCCATGAAATTTGGGATGGTGATTCATTTTCCTTGTCTTGGTCGTCCATTTCTTTTTCTAAAACGTGTGTACGTGTGTTTGTTTTTTTTTTTTTTTTTCAATAAAACTTTTGGGCAGGTCAATATTGGCTTTCTAAGAAAATGCCAAAAATTAAGGCTAATAGGATTCTTCAAATCTAAAGGTCCTCTTCCTTATCAACTTCTTGGTGGCAAGACATTCCCTTTGTTTTGCTAAATATACTTGTATGTAGATACGCATATCTAACCTATTTATGCTTTTTGTTTTATTCATAACAAAGACATGAAAGCAGTCAATTAAAAAAAAAAACAATTGCACACATCAGTTTCTAGGGATGACTGAATAAATTCACTAGGAAAACACGTCAGTTTCTAGGGATGAATGAATAAATTCACTAGGAAAATTCTTTTAAGAACCCCGTAAAATAGAAAGATAGGCATATTTATGGTTTGTTTGGATATTATTTATTTTGTTAAAAATTGGAAATTTATTACTAAAAATACTATAATAAAATAATTCTTATACTATGAATAGTGTCGTGGGACCCAAGATTTACTATTTATACGCGTTTTTCACAAGTTTTGCTTGGTCATAAATAATGCCATGGAACCTAATAAAAAATGCAAAACGCAAAATCATTACTTTGCAAACACACGCTTAACTTGGCATTTATGGGTGTTCTACTTTTATGCTCCCCCAACTTGTATTTTTTGTTTTTCTCCTATAAAATAATCAAATATTAAAATTGAAAAAAAAAATCAGATATGACATACGGACATACCGTATGTCAGTGAAACATTTTTTTTTTTTTTTAGATTAAGTCAGTGAAACATTTAAGTGGCTTACCAAAAAAAGAAATAATATAATCTGAAACATTAAGAGTGATATAATATAAAGTGAAACATTAAAGAGTGATGCAATAATTTGTTCCTTGCAATTTATACCTGTTCCTCTACATTCTGCTTATATCAATTAATTCAAAAAAAAAAATGCAAAAAAAAAAAACATTTGGAGTATAAGCTATGTAATTGCGTGATAGGACAAATACCAAAAAGAAGGGAAAATATTAATGTAAGTTTATAACTATTCATAAACCATCGGAAATGACCAATTAAAGTTTAATCAATCTGTAATCCTGTTCCAAATTCCATGTCAATCCAGGTCTACTTTAAGAGCTCAATAACGAGCATGGTTTCCATGTCTAGAAATATGATGTTTCTAAGTTCCTAGTGTACATGCCAAACATGTGTCTATATTTGCTTTTAATTTAACGGCAAGTGGGAATTGCAATGGCAATGAGTTTGCTTATAAGAAATTCTAATTGGCTAATTGCTAAGCAACACGTGGTATGAAAAGGGTGTAACACATTATTTCCAGCAACTATAGGAACTAATTTGACAAATTTGAAACATGTGTATTACGTGGCAGCCAAGTATTGGCTGACCAAACTGTTAAAACATTTTTAATGAATGAATTTAGAATTAGAGCCCAATTAGGCAACTCACCCAAAAATCAAGTACAAATTAACAACATTTCGCGATAGGTTTCCCAAAAAACAAGGCAACGCTAACTTGTAACCCCTTTTTTTTTCTTTTTCTTTTTTTGAGAATGATGTAACCTATAGTAATTGATAATAGATTTTTAAGTATAAATAAGACTGACATTTCAAATGAATGAGATCTTAACAAAGTCCCCACTCACCCCTTACAGGTTCCCAATTCAATCATGTGTCATTGAATTGAAATGTTCAAAAGGTTTTCCTTTTCTTGGAAGTGTTAAAACTAATGGCGTCAAGTTCAAAAAAAACTAAGGCGGAGTTACAGGAGTTTTGCTCAAGATTCGGGCAGAGGGTGAGTGAGGCCAAGTCTCGTGTCTTCTTCTCTTCCAATGTGGGGCCGGACCAAAGAGAGCTCTTTTCTGGTATTCTCGGGTTTAACTCGACTCCTAATCTTGGCAAGTACCAGGGGTTTCCTCTAAAACATGCAGGAGACCGGAAACATGATTTCGATTTTGTGCTTGATAGAGTTAAGAAAAAGCTGGCAGGTTGGAAAGCGAATTTACTCTCTATGGCTGACCGGGCGGTTCTTATCCAGGCTTCCTCCTCAACCATTCTGAATTATGTGATGCAATATGCTTCTCTTTTGAATAAAATCCTCAATGGTATTGATAGGGTCAATAGAAACTTTCTCTGGGGAACAACAGACCATACAAAGAGGATGCATTGGGTGAATTGGGGGGAGGTGACCAAGCCGAAGGAGGCAGGCGGTTTGGGGTTACTGGCTGCTAAAGGAAGGAACACAGCTCTTCTGGCCAAGCTCAATTGGAGGTTTCATACTGAGAAGAATGCTCCTTGGGTGAAGGTTTTAAAATTCAAATACTGCAACAGGCAACGAATCAATTCTAGGAATGTAGCAAAACTTCCTAGCTCTCCAGTCTAGAAAGGGTTGAAAAGAGTCGAAGGAGTCTTCAGGAAAGGGGTTAAATGGATTCCAGGTCATGAAAGCAGCTTGAATTTCTGGTCCGATTGCTGGTCAAACCTTGGTCCCATCAGGTCTCAAATCCAAGGCCCGCTTCTGCAAGCCTCAGGTAATTTGCAAGTTAAAAATGTGCTCTCCCCCATTGGCTGGAATTGGTCTACTCTTCCTTTTGAACTCCCGAATGAAGTTAAAGCTGATATTCAAGCTGTGCCCATTCCTCTTGTGGCTAGGGGCAGTGATAAATTAGCTTGGAAGTTTTCTTCAAAAGGGGATTTTGATATGAGAAGTGCCTACCTCCTTGCCATAGACTCTTCAGGTACTGATTCCTTCTCTGGTTCTTGGATCTGGAAGTTACCGTCTCTGCCTAGGATTCAAATGTTTATCTGGAAGTGCATGCAGCAAAGTATTGGGGTTAAGGAATGTCTAGCCAATAGAGGGATTTCGCTAGATACTACCTACCCTCTGTGTCACTTAGAAGCTAAATCTATCATGCATGCCCTCCGGGACTATAGTTTGGTTAAATCTATATGGCAGCAGTTGGGAACTCAGTGTTTGTACCCCACCTTCTTCTCTCAAGACATCAGGGATTGGTTAACCACCAATGGTGGTCTTAAATCCTCTCAAATTGCAGTGGGAATTCCATGGAATGTTATCTTTTCCTTTGCTATTTGGTTGATTTGGAAGCAATGGAACCAAGTTGTCTTCAGAAACAGGGGAGTTAATCCGAACCTTGGTAAGGTCATTATTTCTCAGGCTTCGGAATTTTTCTTGTGTGCCTCCCAGCCTAAACGCATGAATCGAATGGTGCTTAGATCAGTTAGATGGGAGAAACCAGAGCAAGGTTGGTTTAAATTGAACATTGACGGGTTTTGGAATGCAATATTGGGAATGGCAACAGGGGGAGGGTTGATTAGAGATCGTTTGGGTAACTGGGTAAGAGGTTTTACAAGGAAAATGGGCAGCGTCAACAGTTTTATTGCGGAAGTTTGGGCTCTTCGTGATGGTTTGATGTTATGTCACCAAATGAAGCTCCCTACCATTGAAGTTGAGCTTGATGCTAAGGCCCTGGTTGATGCATTGAGTAATCCCAGCTACAGTAACTCAGTGATCTCTCCTATTTTTGATGACTGTAATATTCTCCTTTCCTAATTTTCCCTTGTTCGCCTCAAGCATGTCTACCGAGAGGCCAATATTAGTGCTGATCGTTTAGCTAATTCTGGCCACTCCCAAGGCTTAGATTTTATTATTTATTATGTTCCTCTCGAGGATTTGATTTCCTTTGTTGAGGCTAACCGGAATGGTCTTTCTTGTAACGGGCTTTGTCCTGAGTTTGCTCTTTCTTGTTAGTTGAATAAAACTTTCCAGATTACCAAAAAAAAAAAAAAGTTCAAAAAAAAAGGGAAAAATACTCATTTCTCACAAACTTTTCAGCAAAATGCCTCTTATATGAAACTATTTAGGATTGAAACTCGATTTTCTAAAAGTCGAGTTTCAAATGTAAAACTCGATTTTTAGACAATTGAGTTATAGCGAAATGAAACTTTAAAAAAAAAAAAAAATTTGTGGAACTTGAGTTCCATTCAAGGAACATGGAACTCGAGTTTCTATTGTAGAACTCGAGTTCTTTGAAAATATTCAAGTGGAACTCGAGTTCCAATTTATTTATTTATTTATTTTTAAATTTCATTTCGCTATAACTCAATTGTCCAAAAATCTAGTTTTACATTGAAACTCGATTTTCTAAAAATGGAGTTTCAAAACAGGAGCATATTCTTAAATAGTTTCAAACATGGAGCATTTTACTGGAAAGTTTGTGAGAAAGGGGTAAAACCTCATTTTGGCCCAAGTTCAAGAGGTATTCCTTCATCTCCTCAAATGCCCTTTGATGCTCCTTGTTTCATACGAAGTCTTCTAGACTTTAAACCGAATAAATGGAGAAAACTTTACTTCTTGCCACTTTTTAAATGAACCTCCTTCTACAATACGTGACAAAGTAAAGGGCTGTTTGGTTTTAAAAAACCATCACTCATCACTTCTTACTCAATTTTCATCACCCATCACTTATCACTCTATAACTCATCACTTATTACTGAAAATACCATAACTTCCTAAGGTGGCATGTTTGGCACTTGTTTCCAATTTTGATAACTCAAAAAATTTTACTTTTTATGGGACCCACAGATTGACTTGGTGCAGCTTTTACTTTTACTTTTTTTTTTTCCCCCTTCAACCCCCAATACCCAAACTCATCAAACCCAGTGAAAAAAAAAAAAAAAATACCAAACCCAGGAAACCAATGTGGAAAGGAAAAAGAAAAAGAAAAAAAAGAGAAGAATAGAGAAATCAGGCCCAGACCCAGCGTGAAAGGAAAAAAAAAAGAAAAAAAGAAGAAGACCACCCAACGTGATAGGACAAAGAAAAAGAAAAAAAATAATAAGATCGGATTTGACTACTTACATGTTGTGAGTCCCTCAAATATGTGTGTATTTACCAAAATGTCATCATAACTCTGTTTCCATAATTTGAAAACATCTAAAATGTATTTTCAGTTTTCATAACTCATCACTCAAAATCAAAGAATTAAGTGATGGAAACAAAAACTGAAAACACATCCAAACAAACTACTCAGCTGTGGGACCCACCAATTTTGAGTTATAGGTGATGGAAACAGAGTTATGGGTGATGGAAACAAAAAATCCAAACAACCCCTAATAATTGGAGATATTTCTCATTTAAGGGTGACTTAGTGTGAATAATGGTTTTAGCTAAATTTTTATCAACTTCCATGCCTCGAAAACTCAAGAAGTTTCCTACACTAACTCCGAAAACATACTATAAACAACTCATTTTTAGTTGATGTTTCCTCATTTGAAAGAAGGATTTTTCCAATTCCATTGAATCACTATCAAAATCTTTGAACTTTTTTTTTTTTTTTTTTTTTGAGATAAACGATAGAAAAATCTTTGAACTTTAACACTACTTCACTGATATATACTTCCTTAAATTGTCCTATCATATCATGGAATATTTAGAGTCTATTTGGATGGGGGTGTTTTTGGATCATATCACTCAGTTTTCAAAACTGAGTTCTCAAAACATGTGGGTCCCACAAAAAATTCTTGTTTGGCTTAGTTTTCAACCCTTGTTTCCATCACTCAAAACTCAAATATTTGAGTTAGAGTGATGGAAATAGGAAACAACAAATGGGTGTTTTCAAAAACTAAAATAGGAAACTCAGTGGCACCAATGTAAATATTCGGACTCTGTAGGGCCCATAGCTTATGTGTTGTCATGTCAGTTCAGAGCCTGCTTGGTATTACCGTTGCAAGCACCACCACAACAAACCTAGCGCTGCTAACAACCACCATGAAATTGAAACTCAGCCATCGCCAAAACACCAAAATCAACCCACAAAACCAACTGCCAATCCACACCACTAAAACACAAAACCAGCCCTAACCGATTCAAGCCACGCCTCCACCACTCTCCATACCAACCACCATTGGAAGTAAGACACAAGAATTGAGACCGAGAAACAACTGAAACCCAAAAACCCAATCTCAAACCCATTCTCCACCGTGAATTAAACTAGATCTCCATCGTGAAACCCAGCCAACACCCAAATGACCACCACCGAAACCCACCATCACCAATCCGAACCTAGCAACCACTGAAACAACCCACCACTTCAAATCCAATAACCACCAATTCAAACCAACAAAAAACAGTGAAGAAAGAAATAGAGAAGAGAGAAAAAAAAATTAAATACAGATTGAAGAGGGGAGATACAGAGAAAATTGAGGGTATGAAACTGAAACTAAAATTGAAATTGAAAAAAGAAAGAAGATCAAACAGAAGAAGAGAACCTGTTGTGCGCGTGCATTAATGTGAGAGGTGAGGGAAGAACGGTATGGTTTTCACTGCTTTGTGCTTACTGCCCCTAACCACGATCCCAATTCAGCGAAGGGTTTTGGCATAAAATCATGGTTTAGAAAGAGGTGTGTTAAATGGGTATTGTGAGTAAGAAACTGAAATTGAAAAAAAATGAAGGAAGATCAAAAAGAAGAAGGGGACCTATTCTATTGTGCTTGTGCGTTAATGTGGGAGGCGAGGGAAGAAGAAGGTGGTTTTCTGATGGGATAAAATGAGGGAAAGGAAAAAAGGAAAAGAAGAAAAGTTTGTTCATGTAGGTAGGAAACAATTTCACCACTGTGTAATGTCAGTGTGTGGGGTCCACAGCTTTGGCAAAAGTTGAGTTAAAAAGATGAGATATGTGATTGAATTTTTAAACCAAACAGGAGTTTTGGGGTTTTTTCAGTGAAAGTGGGATTTGAGTTATGAGTGATGAGTTTTGAGTTTTAGTTATGAGTTTTGAAAATTGAGTTAAGAAAACTGAGTGATGGGGAAACCAAACAGGCCCTTATTTTTTGGTTGATATGTTGAACTATGAGTGTGCATGAGTCAAGTTGGAGGGTTTTTTCCAACCCAACCCAACCTTGTAGCGATGAGAAATTCCTAACTTATTACATGTGTAGAAACCAACCTAATCCAATCCACATGGGTTGAGTCAGTGAGTTAGGCATACATGTTTTATGATTTGTAAAAAAAAATTAGGCTTTCATTTTAAACACTATTTTCATTAAATTTTTTTAATTCATATAATATGTTTAAGTTATATTCCAAATTCCCAAGTTCATCATAATTAATTCTCAAAATACTGAAATCAATCCAAAAAAAATAAATAAATAAAATAAGGGTGATAAAATAAACTTATATACAAGCACCTAATGGATTGAGTTGGGTAAGGTGGATTGAAAAAACTATCTCTAAGGGCTCTAAACCCACCTTGCAGCCTTTACTTAGAACTGTGAGCGAGCTTAGAAACATTCTTTTACCCTCCAAACTATACTCCAAATTTTCCAGTACGTTTCACACGTGGGTTTGTACCACATAAAGATAAAGAGTGAAAAAGATAATGGGCCCAATATTAGTTGGGCTTTTTATTTTTGCATGGGCTGCTTATATAGGCCTAACAAAAAATGGGCCTTAACTTAAATAACTTTTTTTTTTGTTTTAAATTAATGAGAAAATCCCAAATATTTGATGTACCTAAGATACTTTTTTTTTTCTTTGTTAAGATTTTGAATCTAAAACTTAACAAAACCTAATTCACCCAAATGCAAATAGGTTCATGTGATTAAGGTGGAATTGTGTGTGTGTGTATATATATATATATATATATATATATTTTTTTTTTTTTTTTGGGGAAGAAAATTAGGGTGGAAAGTTGATATCGGTGACCATGTTGATGAGACATAGCTACTACACCTACACACTTCCATATTCAGTCATTTTGATTGGGAAATGCTAACAAATGCCTTTAGTGCATTAGTTAAAAATCCATTTAAAAAAAGTTTTTATAGGAAAAGAAAAAAAAAATTAATGTTTTGATAGCTTTTTTCATTTCCCATAAAAATAGTGTCAAAACTTTCTAGTATGACCCATTTTGATTGATTAGGTGAGTACTCTGATGACTCAAAAGGATTGCAGAAGCTACACTCAAAATATAATGGGACTCCTTATTCCTATATATTATCTACGGAAGTGACAAACAAAGTTCCTTAAAACTATGACTAGTTTAATCAAATTTCCTAGTGATGGTTGATGACTCGGGACTCGGAAAATTTTATACAAGAGCTAGCCAATGACGACCTACAATTAATGTTATTAAAAGGAATCTAGATTATTTATCGTACGTACCTAAGTGTCTTGTTTAATCTCCTAGTGCTAGTGGAAGTGGTGTGTTGTCTCATAACTTCTAGCCTCTGAATTGGGTCGTACCATATTCACATAATACTAAAACTTATATACAAATTTCTTAAGACTTTTTAGTTAGAAATAAAGGAAAAAAGAAAAAGAAAAAGAATGTTTTCTTTTTCGATTGAAAGATACTAATAAAGATAGAATGTTTTCTGTCCATGCATGAATGAGTAAATTCTGTCGTTTTGTTTTGGGACTTATTCATTGAGAAAACTACATGATACTTTCTTTTGTCACTTATTCATTGAGCAAACTACATGATACTTTCTTTTGTCACTTTTTTGTTGGTTCTACATCCAAGGGATTTACTTTAAAGCTTTTTAAGGAACACAATTAATGCATGCCTTTCAAATAAAAAGATGTTAATGCTACTTTTACAATATTTTTAAAACAATTTTACAAAAAATCTTAGGTATTAAGTTGTTCTTGGTTATAATTCGGGTTACTACTAACATAAATTTTTTATCTACTAGTAATAATTTGTCATAAAAAATTTGTTATGAAAATATTGTGAATTTAACATTTTCCTTCTAAAATTATTTCCTTTAATTAAAACGCAAATAAAGAAAATGAAAAATTAATAAGTTCTAAAATAAAAATAAATAAATGTTATTTTACTAAAGTTGTAATTACAACCAAATTTATTACTTTATAAAGGTTATATATTGTGGGACATTCCAAAATAAAATATAAGACTCACAAAAAGGGAATAAATGGATTAATTTATTAGAAGGACTCTAGAATTGGAGAAATTATAAGGTCTTCATGATAGACAAGTGACGTTGTTGAGTTAGAATTTTTTTTAAAAAATAAAAATTGATTACTGACTTAGCAATTTTAAACAAGTGAGAGTCTTTTAGTGGAATGATAGACAACTGTTGTGGTCCACCAAAAGATAGTATAATTTTTCCTGAAATTGACATTGTCAAGAACTTAATGGTAACTTTGACTTCGTCAATCATTGCCTTTTCTTCTCTAAAGGAAATGTCCTATTAAGATTAATTTCATTTATTGCACAGTTGCACTACATATATAGAAAGCCATCAAGTGCTTCGACCTTTGGCTGGTCTTCAAGAACGCATCCAAAATCTTTTTTTTAGTTGAAACTAAAAAAAAAAAAAAACTCTGGAAACCTTTTATGTTTTAAATATCAAAAAGGCTTTTTTTTCCCCCTTTGTTGGACTAATATTTATTTTTTGTATGTGGCCGAAGAAGAGAAGCAATTGAATAAGTTAATCTCTTTGTTTTAGGACTAGGCAAAAAGTGTTTAACCTATATTCCCAGTTTATTGTTAGAAACTTAAGATAGAGCTAGCATAAGCGTATAGTATAAGAAATAGCAAGATTAATTTTTTTTGTTAAGTATAGCAACCCTTGTAAGAACCACTTGCATATAAAGAAACATATTTTATAGGATATCTTTGCTATCCCATGTAGATTAATTACTATTTTTTGTGTCCAACCGATTGATGGACCTCATATTGGGTTAACAAATAGATTGGCACATCATAGACCCAAGCATCCAATTATTCTTGTCATTCTTGACACTGTATTACATTATATGAGCAATGGTCCACAATTGATGCCTGGTGAGGTGAAATAAAATTTGACCTATATAGGGCCTAAGCAACGACTGAGCTAGGGGGGATTGCCACCCCTGCAATTATAATTTTGGTGATATATATATATATATATATATATATATATATATATTCTTAAACAAGATTTTTAATTATATGAAATATATATATATATTCTTAAACAAGATTTTTAATTATATGAAAAATAGCATTATTATTATATTTTAAATATTTTTATATATAATATTAGATTCCAAATTCTTTTTACAATAATTTATTAACCTTTACAAAAATTTGTATATAAACAGTAAAATATGATGATAATTATATATATAAAAAACTCCAACATCTAATATTGTTTTAAGATAAGCTCTAGAAGTTTCGAATGAATACCGATATTCGTATTTAAATATATATGAAAATTTTGATGAAAATATTATGCATGTGACAAAAAAAAAAAAAACTTATCTTTTTATGCATTTTCTTATATTAAAATATCACATTATATTTAAATAAATAGTTTTTTTTTCTTTGTATATCTATTCACATGCATGTGTGTAAATGCGTGTGTCAAATATAAATTTTATCTCATTAGCTCCGCCATTAGTCCAAGGTTAATTAAAACATAATTAGTTCAATGATATGGTTAATATTTGGAGTAGTATTATGGGTAGATTAGCGGATTCATCCTGTTATTTTTGAACCGACAGGTAAAGAGCAATGAAGATGTTGGAATAATCATCTCTAGGAAGGGTAATGCGTGTAAGGCTGAAAGCTCATAAACAAAAGGAAAAATGTAGCCATGTAGGCAAAGCACTATGAAAGTGGAATATGTCAATTTTCTTCCAAGTTCGATTTTACCATTGTGACACACTGACACTAGGTACCTTCCCCCCTCCCACCAAGAAAAAAAAATGAAGAAGAAGAAGAAGAGAAAGACAATTATGTAAGCAATCTGGAAAAGGTGTCAAAAAAAATGAGGGTTTGTATATGGTCACCATAGAATTAAATTGTCCTTTTCTTGTAGTTGAAAGACTTCACTATCACCCACAAGATTATGAGAAGTGTTGAGCATGTTACTTGCTTCTGACTTCTGAACTTAGCTCTTGCTAGTGAAACTTGATTAAAAATGTATAACTTAGTTGAGATTGCAACCCGAACTAAATTCTTACTTTTATGATCACATCAAGGGAGGACAATATGTCTTCCAATTACAATTCATGAGTAGTACAAAAGGCAAGTAATCCTAGTGTGTTAGAATTGTGGATGGATGGGCTGCTTGAAATTTAGCTTATTGATAATGGCTTGGCACTCGAAGCTTCCGAACATTTGTTGTCATTGAAATTTTCAATTAAAATAGCACACTATACAATACATCAAGGACTCCTCTTCTATGAAGAGAATGAGCTTAAGAAAACATTTATTTGAAAGTAACCTAAATGAAACATAAATTTTAAGAGTGTAGAGATTGTTATTGTACGTATACCATAGTAATGGTGGAATTTGAGTTGGCTTTGAGGTTATATCTTATTATAAAAATATTTAAAAAATATATATAGGTAGTTAAATAAACTAGCTAATGAAACATATATGTTATGGTGATAATATTAATTATAAATTTTGGAGTAGGACATGGAAGGAGGAATGGAAAAAGTTGAGTACCCAAAGTGGAAAGAATTCAAAAATAGCACTCATTGAAACCCAAAAGCTCAGGAATTGGTTCTGAATATTGCTAGGGCAAGAAAGAAAGAGAAGAAGGAACCGTAAGCATTAAATTTGCTAAAAGGAAAAAAACGTCATGACAGGGTGGGATTGATGTCATCATATACAAAACCCCACCCAAACCCAAAGCCTTCTCGTGGGGTTGTGCTAGTGCTAGTGCAGCTATCATCAAATGTTTGAATAGGGTATTTTAAAAAAACTAAGTTCCACAACATCAAATAAATAAATAAATAAAATAAAATAAAAAGAAAAATAAACAAATAAATCTAAAAGATGAATAGAAAAATAAACCAATGGGGACCAAAGCAGCCATACCTGTGACCACAAAGGGTGTCCTATAACAAATCAAAACCCTTCTTTAAGTTTCCATTCCCTATATAGCAAAAAAAAAGGGGAAAAAAAAAAAATATATATATATATATATATATATATATATATAAATGTAAAAAAATCCAATAGAAAGAACTAGCTAGAAAGCCAAAACAAATAGTATCATAGAACAGAGAAAGATAAAAAGGGTTACTGAGTAGTGACTGACCTAATAGGGTAAAAGAAGCCTTCCGTACCAAAGGCAAGGAACATGGGGGAGACACAAATATGAACTTGTTGGTACTTGGTATCTGATGGGTTATACAATTAATGCTAATCTCAACAAATATGATTATATAAGTTTTTCCTTAATTAAATACAACCTTCTGGTTAAAAGAAATTCCTGTATACAATCGTATCTTTGGGCAATATACAACATGAAAAATAACTCACCAACTTTTTTTGAATGTATTCTACTTGAGAATATGTTTCTATATATGAATATATTAAAATTTTTATTTTAGAATTTCCAAACCAAAAGAAAAAGGAATTTATGATTTGTGAAATAGAGTTTTTAATTTCTTTTTAGTTTTTTTTTTTTTAAAGAATTTGATAGTTAAAATTTTTATAAATTTTCATACTTAGGATATGAGACAAACCTATATATATATTCATAAGTGCTTGTCAAGTATTTTTTTAAATAGTGTCAATGGTCAATTTTAGTACAAAATCAATCGTAGATGATCATGAGTTTTTAGGATTTAAAAGAATATTAAGTTTTATTGTAACAGATGATTGAATTGAAATATAATAAAAAATAATCCTTTTTTGTATTTCATTTGTTTACGTTTTTTTTCGTTGAATAATTGCTAGTTCATTTTCACATATTAATTTAGTCTTAAAATTTAGTATATTTTTTATTTTTAAAATGGTTTTTTTAATGCTTTGGTTGGCCCCCAAAAATGAAATTCTACTTATATATGTGTTTAGGGTTTAAGAATTATGAGATCTAAGGTTCCAGAATATAATGATTACAAATTTTAGATTTTTCAAGATAAAGTTGAAGTACAAGCATAAAAACATTATTTACTTCATTTTGCATATTTTTGTTCATATAAATGCACCTTAACCGGTATTCTTGGATACTCATGATCATTAACAAAACCCTCACGTCCAATCCAAAATTTGAAATTTATATTATCTCATTTTCTATAAGCAAATATAAAACAAAAAAGATAAAATAAAAGTAGTAGATTTAAAATAGAAAGAAATATAAAAATTATAAAAGAGCATTCTTATTGTTAAATTTACTGGATGGAACATGTCTAATCCCCATACAACATCAAGTCATCTCAAGATAAATAATTCTCTTTCTTTTCAACTCACCTTCAATCGAGTCTCAGTCGATCAAAACAAATCTCTCAAC
The DNA here is from genome assembly GCF_932294415.1 of Quercus robur. Lineage (NCBI taxonomy): Eukaryota > Viridiplantae > Streptophyta > Magnoliopsida > Fagales > Fagaceae > Quercus > Quercus robur. The sequence goes on along the minus strand of NC_065534.1, from coordinate 1,582,057 downwards.
ATACTCTCGACTGAGACTCGCTTGACTGAGACACAAGAAACCTAATTTATATTTAGGTTGTTTAAGTTGGTAAGTATCTAGGATATTGCATTGTTAGCGTCTAGGAAATTTGCATAAGTATAAAAGGACACTTATTAGTTGATGGTAGCCGTGCACATCAAAGAAAACCCCAGAACCTCTTTTCACCACAAATAGGGAGTACACAAAAGTGAATTTGAAGAAGGTGTTCTAGTCGATGATCAAAGCTGAAGCCACAATTGTTTATACCGTAGAAAAGAAATCTTTAATGTGATCTTTGAAGTCATGGACGCAGTTCATGGGAGAATTTCAATTTATAAAAGCGAAATGACTTAGAGCATATAGTGGATTTCCATTTGTAAGTATCTTCGATATAGTGACTAGGGATATGAGCATTTCTCAATGGTAAACTTCAATTTTAATTAGTGAAATTCTTATTGGGATTAGCGGTAACCTTCTTAGTAGGTTTATTTATTTATTTTTTGTAGATGTTTTCTACTTCGTCTTCATATGACTATGTTATTTATTTCCATATTTGTTGTTTATTTGGTGACATGTTTGGACTGTAGCGATTAATAGGAGAATGCTTTTTTCTTTTTTTTTTGAGAAACAAACACACATATATATACAAGGGAGAGAGAAAAAGGTAATAGGAAATTGAATTGTATACATAATTGGTTAATTAATCAAGTTGATTAAATCCTTATTGAAATCAACTAGGAAATCTAAAACACTCTTCTTCTTTTTTTCTTTTTTTCTTTTTTATTTATACAAGATAGAATTTATATTCTATCCTAATCGAAGTGTATATATGTGTAAAGCTCACTCTTGGAGACTTGAATCTCGGCCCTTACCCCCCACACCCTACAAGTATTTATACTTGTGGAGTGACTACCACACTAAGGGTACACGATGGTTAAAACACTTTTCAATACACTATTATGGGTAAATATCAGTTGTTTGATACCTTCTATTTATATGCATATGAAACTAAAAATAAATAAATTTACTAGTTGTAATTTATTTATATATGTCATTTGTTGGGCCATACAAAAACAATAAGAAGGCTCTAATCTTTATCAATAACAAAGAGAATCCGATCTTGAACCCTTGATCAAAAGGATGAGACGAAAAAAACACAGGAAAGGAAGAAAGATTTATCTCTTTCTCTTTATCTCTCTCTCACTAAACAATTATTATGTTGAAAAGAGAAATGAAAAAGTATGCAGGGTTAATGATTTTAGTTCAACTTTTGTTAACCATGCTGCTTATATAACTGTGTAATTACCCAGACCTTGCCGGGCAAAGGGTTTGAGCCTTTTTCCTGTTTTTTAGTACCATTAAACCTCTTTAGGCCCAAGCAGCAAGCTAAGCGGCTAAAAGCAGAGAATAGAGCTTCTGTTTTATGAAACTAGGAAGACAATAACTGGAGGAGCTTTGAACACCGTGCCATATGTCAAAAGTAATCGGGTACATCTATTAGTCCATCGGTGTTGTGCCCTTTTCAGTTTCGATATACAACTTGCCAACAGCCTCAATTCATATAGCAGACAAAGTACTAGTATTTTCTTTCCAAATTTTTGATTAGCTGCAAAATTTAATTTTAACCAAAATTTGAGGTATGGTAGCTTAAGTACAGTTTTTAGGACCACTACCCATGTTTGGTAAGTTGGTACTACCAAAAGCCATAGGCTCATAAGGCTTGAGAGGTTAAAAAAAATCTAGATTCGAGGATGGGGTGGGGTTATTTGTAAAGTTCTTAATCAAGATAAAAACAAAAGTACTTTTTTTAGTTATTATATTTTAGGTTATTTAAATAAATTTAATCATATAATTTTATTGATCAATACAACATGGTTGAATTTAATTAAAAAATTCAAAGCATAATATGTAAAAAATTATTACAAAATTTTATCGCAAATAATATATGTCATTTGTTTTTAGGAAATATATATCTCCATGTTAAAATAAGAAAGAAAAAGGAGACAAAGATAGGAAGGACAAAAAGTAAAGATAGAAAGGAGTGGAGCTACAGTTTTGTCCTTTTTTTATGCTACCGAATATCGGAAATAACCAATGAATTACAATTTTTTCCTAGTTTGTAAAATATTATTAGGTTATTAAACTTCCTATTAAAATATAGAATAGTATTTTCATGTTGGATTAGTGATACTACATATATATTTTTTATAATTCAATGAATAAACTTTTAAATGTAAATAAAAAAATTATTAAATATTTTTTTTATGTGACATCAACCACATTCCTCATCATCAGTCATCTTATTAGTTTTTATGCATTTTTTAATAAACTTTTTTTGAGAGGATATTTTTTAATAAACTTGATAGATAGTACTTTCTAACATTTTTTTTTTTATTGAGATATATCACTTTAGACCCGCTGCAGCCGTTGAAAGCATGTCTCTATAACTAGACCAAAGGTCTATGATTCCTTACTATAGCTATGTAGGAGTACTTGTTTTTTTAGGACTTATGTACTTACTATATGTTTAATTAGTGCTCTAATATTCTTCTGAATTAACACATCTCTATAGCTTTTGACTCCAAAAAAAAAAAAAAAAAAAGAGAGTTGCCCATCATGTAATAACCATGGCAAAGCTCAAACCCATCTTATACGAAGATGTGTATACATGTACACAAATCTTTGATCTATACCTACCTACCAAAGGACATAAATTCCAAAAGGGCCGGTAAGAGCCATCAATACATATGTAACTGAAACCAAGAAAACTTAGGAGGAGGACCTAGAAAGAGAGAGAGAGAAAGAGAAGGGGGGTGGTGGAGTATGTTCCAAGACACAATGATTACATGGTCTTGGGGAAGCAGAAAAGGGTGGCGTGGAGATAGCGAAGAGTATGGAAGAACGTGGGGGCTTGACCGAGGTAGTAGAGGAAAGGTCCTAAAAGATGAGATAGAAAGGAAAAAAAAAAACACAAATAATCTAATACCAAAAAATAAAAATAAAAATAAAGAAAGAAAAGGGTTAGCTAAGCCTTTTATCATGATGATACTCTCAGCCTTTTTGGTCTTTGGTCGGTCGACAATCTGTGTGTTGTGTGTTCACTCTGTTTCTGCTTGTGTTTCCCATCTCTCTTTCTCTCTCTAACTGCGCTTGTGGAGTGTAATTATACACTTTGAACCAATCACAAAGCAACAACCGCATGTTGTTTTAGTTTAGAGTAATGATCTTTTTTAATTCTATAGTTACATAATAATTATATCATATAATTTCATTGAACTATAAAACTCTAGATTAATTTAGAGTATTGTTTGGTCACAACATTTATTATAATGTGACTTAATTGTAATAATATCATTTTTGTATGAGTTTGTTGTTGATATCATTTTTATCCTGTATCAATTTTACAATAAACTATGTTATTGGTTATAAAAAAATTTATGAAAAAAATGTGATTTTAATTCGTATATCATAGGTACAATTCTTTTTGGTAGAAATAAATTATATATAAGTTAAAAAGATACCCCACCTTGAAAGCTACAGAGATCATGGATAGAGAGAATGTCGTAAGAAGAAAGGAAAGGAAAGGAGACTAGCAGTACTCAAACAGGCTCTATATATTAGAGTGGTGGGAGAGGGTGCAGAAGAGCAAAGAAAAAAACAAAGAAACCAAAAAGATACCAACAAAGCACAAAGGAAAAGGAAAGGCTTGGCTAAGGCAAAGGATAAAAAGGGTCATCACTCACTCACTCACTCACCCCCCACAAAGGCTTGTGGCAGGAAAAACCTACCCAAGTGAAAGAGATATCATCATCATATACCACAAGAGAGAGAGAGAGATAGCTAGATAGAGAGGACTCTCTGAAACACCAAGATCATCATCTTTCATCCATCAAGATATATCAAACAAGGTCTGTCTGTCTGCCTTATTTTCTTTTCAAGCATTTCTTCCTTTAGTAATAATACCCTTTTTCACTCTCTTATTCCTAGTGTGAAACAAAACCAACTTCCTTACCTTTTTCTTTGAATTCTCTCTCTCTTATTCAGATCAGAAAGCAATACAAGTTCCAACTTGTTCCATATTTTTAGTTACATATATACATAGAGAGAAAGCTAGAGAGAAAGAGAGAGATGTGTGGAAAGAAAGAAGATGATCAAGGAGAGTGTTCTCAAAGTGTCAATAATATTAACATACAAAGTTTCCAGGAACAGTTACTTCTTCAACAACACCAACAGATGCAACAACACCATCATCATCAACAACAACAACAAAATAGTGACATATATGGAGGCGGAAGAGGATTGATTTTCCCTGAGCCAATCTTACAACCATGGTCTCTCCCTCCAGTCCATGCCTTCAACCAAGCTCACTTTGCCACAAACCCTGTCCGAGACCATGACCCATTTCTGGTCCCTCCACCACCATCATCGTATGCCAGTTTATTCAACAGAAGAGCTCCTTCTCTACAGTTTGCCTATGATGGTCCATCTTCAGATCATCTCAGAATCATATCTGACACTCTTGGACCTGTTGTTCAATCCGGTTCAGCTCCTTTTGGGCTTCAAGCTGAGTTGGGCAAACTCACTGCCCAAGAAATCATGGATGCTAAGGCTCTTGCTGCTTCTAAGAGTCATAGTGAAGCTGAGAGGAGGAGAAGAGAAAGAATCAACAACCATCTTGCTAAGCTGCGTAGCTTATTGCCCAGCACCACCAAAGTAAGTACTTAAAAAAATAATCATAAATATATATACATATATATATCAACACGCGTACAACATGTTGTATTTTATATAGGTTTCATATACCTTTATACTTTCCTTGTACACTTTTTGTTTTGTATGTATCATAACAAACTTAATGAGCTTTTTCAATCAAAGATCTCTTTAGATTTTCCTAAGATTCTAATTATTTTAGGTTGTGCCTTCAAAACCTACCATTAGATATGAGATAGATAGTGTAGTCACGTTTAGTCACATTTTTTCTTTTCTTTTCTGTATGAAGCTCTTTATTGTTGTGTTTCTTTTGGCTTATTCTTTTTCTGAGTCTTGTGGTAGTTCCGAGGAGAGGAAAAAAACGAAAAAAAAAAAGGGAATAAGCGTTAATGTCGCTAAGTTGATATGATAAAGAGGAACAATGGAGCAGTTGAAAAGCTTGCCATGGAAATTTCTTGCCGGATATCAGTCAAACCAAAGTTAGAGAATGAAAAGATATAAAGACAGACAAACTAACATTATTGTCAGTCACACACGCACACTGTAGACTATACTCTTCACACTATACATCGATCCATGCCTTACCTTCAAAAATGAAAAACCCCACCATTAAAATCCCACTACTACTTTCATTTCTCAACTAGAAAAAACCTCAAATCACATTCATATTTATGTATTGTTATTCCGTTAGCAAAAAGATACTAACTTTGATGATTGGTTCATTGGTTATATGATATAGACGGACAAAGCTTCATTATTAGCAGAAGTAATACAACACGTTAAAGAGCTAAAGCGCCAGACTTCTTTGATAGCAGAAACGAGTCCAGTACCCACTGAAGTAGACGAGCTAACCGTGGATACATCTGATGAGGATGGTAAGTTTGTGATCAAAGCCTCACTTTGCTGCGAGGATAGGTCTGATCTTTTGCCTGATCTCATCAAAACTTTGAAAGCTTTACGTTTAAGAACTTTAAAAGCTGAGATTACAACACTTGGGGGTCGTGTAAAAAACGTTCTTTTCATTACTGGGGAAGAGGATTCAAGTAGTAGCGACGAGCAAAACCAAAACCAAAACCAGCATCAACAGCAACATTGTATAAGTTCAATTCAAGACGCGCTTAAAGCAGTGATGGAAAAGACTAATGGGGATGAGTCTTCTTCTGGGAATGTTAAGAGGCAAAGGACTAATGTGAATATCCTTGAACACAGGTCGATTTAATTTACTAAGACCTTACATGCACTTTCTTGTGATCTTTTTTCATCATTATCTTCTTCTTCTTCTTCTTCTATCTTCTTTTTGTTTTGCTTGTGGGAGTGGTTTTTTGGTGTGTTTATTATTATGTATTTCCACCAATGAACAAATAGGTAATGATGGTATGTTTTGTGTACTTGCATCACTACAAAAAATAGGAAAAATGTGTTTTGGTGTATATGTGTGTATGAGTGAGAGAGAGAGAGAAAGAAAGAAAGAGAGAGATGGGTTTGTGGTTTGGTGGGATTTCTCATTTTAATTATTTTGTTTTGTTTTGGTTTGGTGGTTCAGAAACTGCACGTAGATGTGCTTAGTTTGTTAGATAAGGAAAAAACAGTGAGGGATCTTTTTCGTAGGGAGAGAAACCTTATTTTAAATCCTAACATAGAAAATGTGGACTTCATGGGCTCTCTCTGATCCGATTTGAACTCAAACATGCAGTCTGTGGTTTTGTTTTGTTTGTTTCTAAAGTATCTTTCTCTATCACTCTCTCTCTCTCTCTCTCTTCAGAGTACTGGCCGAAGTATAATCATTCCTAAGAATGGTGACGATATAGTTCTCGTCATGTGCTTCGTCCCCACATGGCCACCACCAATCCATTGAGCTATATCCAACTCATAAGTACAACAAACTTCCATGCCACCCAGCTATGGTTTTTAATGGGATTCCACTACCAAAAAAAGAAAAGAAAAAAAAAAAGAATAAGAAAAAGCCCTAATGAGAGGCATGCACGTTTATAGTCACGAGGGCTAGTGATGGAGTTATATAGGGAATGTACATTCCACATATTAATGTTGCTGTGTTCGACCTTTTGGCTTTAATGTACTCGATCTATAGTGTTCTCTTTCACTTTGTGGTCTATGAAATAGCAGTATATGAAAAATTATTAGTTTACCATGCATTATTTATACAAGATTTATACGGTAGATTAAACAAAATATGTATAATATTTTATATTTTTATGCAATGTGTATAATATGGTACATTTTTATGTAAATGTGTATGATATTGTACATATTTATTTAATGTATAATATAAATCTTATATAAGTAGTGTAATGTAAACTAATAATTATCATAGTATATATTAAACTTTTAAATTAATTATTTGTTGCAATACGTGTTAGCATATCATGGAATGTCCTGCAATTCCTGTATTTTCTTCTCAAAATCGAATCTATTTTTTCGTATGAATTTCTACTGTACATATGAGGTAGCCTCTCTAGCTGCATGTCTTTTATTTTTTTGGACTGCTTTCATGCCAACATTGTGAAAATATGGTTAAGAAAAACCTGTGTAGGTGAAAATAGGTGGAAAACCTGCATCTATACTGTACTTGGGGATTAGATAAATATTGAGATAAGAGCTATGTTTTTTTAAGTAAAACTACAAGAAATTGTGTGTGCTCACACACATTCATATATTTATATATATAAATGGGAGAAACCATGATAGAGTTATATCTTTTCATCTTGAAGCAAAAACAGATGCTCTCCTTACATGCAATGATGCAATTTTGTTGTAATTTAAATCATTCAATAGGTTAAGAGTATATCTCATATATGCAAAATTAATATACCATACGAGTACTAACAATGATATATATCATTTCATTGATTTATAAATAACAGGATTATTATACATGATAAATGATCCATCCTATTAACTTTGATAGTGCCTCTCTCTCTCTCTCTCTCTCTCTCTCTCTCTCTCTCTCTCTCTCTCTCTCTCTCTCTCTCTCTCTCTCTCTCTCTCTCTCCATGCATGCACATAACTTAGGATGTGTTTGGATACCGTTTATTTTGCTGAAAACTGAAAAACTAAAAACAATAAAAAAATAGTTTTTGGGTTACTGTTCAGGCTAAAAACACTGTTTATTTGCCTTAATGCATTGTTTATGTCCCATGAACAGTACAAGAGGCGTTGGTAAAAATAAATAAATAAATAAATAAAGGCAAAAGGCAAAACGCTAAACGTGGACGTGGGATCCAAACGGTCACTTAGTATAACTTTTGTTAATATTACAAAATTTGATAATTTTCCATTGATTGTATTTTTTTCATGAGAATCACTATTGAGTTAGATTGTCTTCTTATATAAATACTAACAAAATATAAAAATGATAAAGAATAAATAACAATCTTGTCTTTAAAATGTTTAAATTTCAAATTTTTTATACTTTAAAATTACACATAAAAACATGATTTCGTAGATTGAATCATAAATGTATTCATTTGACACAAATTTTAGCATGTATGTTAAGAATAAAGATAACATATAACCTAATGATTGGATTTTCAAAATACTAATTGATGTAATGTTAATAAAAAGTTGCATCGAATGTTACTTAATTGATCTTGATAAAAAAACTATATCATCTTCTTATAATACCTTCCATGCACACAAAATATCAAAATGAGCAAACAATTATCTAACATTTGAAATGTTTAATTTCAAACTCTTTTTTATTTTTACTTTAAAACTATACACAAAACATGATTTAATGAATTGGATAATCTATAATATTTGTTTAATATGGAATTGGACAATGTGTTAAGAACAAAAAGTTACATCAACTTGATTCTTCTTTTTGATAGTTGTGTCAACCTAATTCTTAAATATATATCATTAGTTGTCTTTTGATAGATTCATGGTTTTTTTTTTTTTTTAAGTAATGCATAAAATAAGTTTATTGATTAAATAGTAAAGAATGTCTTTTATATATAAATATATATATATATATATATATATATAATAAATCATTCCAAGAATTTTCATGTTCCACGCATATAAAGAAGAACAACAATAATAAAGAAGGTCTGATTAGGGTAGAATTTTATGGTGGTAAGAATAATGTGAATTCAATGAAAATTTTTAAATATTAAATCAAAAAAAATTATTTAATGGTGTAATATTAATAAAGAATTACAGTATGTGCAACTTGATGTTGTCCCATGCATATAAAAAGGACAAACAATAAAAATTTTATATATTTTACCTGACATTATATTCACATTTTTTGATCAAATAATTCAAACCCATAAAATTATGTTGTCCCATGCATATAAAAAGGACAAACAATAAAATTTTTATATATTTTACCTGACATTATATTCACATTTTTTGATCAAATAATTCAAACCCATAAAATTTGAAATGTATGTATCTTTGGAATTCATAATACATTGAAAAATACTATGTTCACAAAATTTTTACAACACTTTCACAACAAATTCGAAGTGACAAGTTGTTATTCGCTATTATTAGTGGGTGAAAAAGTAATTTTAGTGATAGGTTCAAATTAAAACTGGTAATAACTTATCACTTAATATTTTTTTGAAAATGTTGTGAAGGTAACTTTTTTTTCTATATATTATGCATCGTAGTACATATATTGGAAAAGAGAAAGTATATTAATTAACTATGTGCATGCATATACGTGGTTTCTTATTTAATATTGTAAGAGAATCTCAGTACATCATCAAAGATTTGGTGTTACAAAGCACAATTTCATAGAAGAAGAGTAGTTCTTTTTTGTAAATTGTGACTAAGTTATCGTATCTCATATTCTCATCATGATTTTGAAATGCCTTGAATCCTACTATATATACCGTAGGCATTTTCTTATTCGACTTGAAAGTTTAGCATTCTTTCCCTTTACAGATTATTTTCTAAACAGTCCATTTGGACCTCGAATAAGAAGTTTTACGATTGGTGCATCACTCGATCTCTCATTTTCTTAGAACTAAATCAAATCATTTCTTTCATGAGCCTTGTACATAAATGAGGATGGAGAAATAGTTAGAAAGGATTCCGATTTCAAACCCCAAAATGAATGATGCTCTGGGCCTGGTTCTTTCTTTTTGGTCTTTAGGCCATTTATAGGAAAACTTCTTATTTGGGCTTGGCTAGTTAGAGGGCCACTGAAAAGCCCAAGGTTTATGTCCACTTAATGTAGAAGCATTATACTTTTGGGCTCTACTAGCCAAGCAACAACTGTGATGCCCATATTGATTGGAAATTAGGACCCGTTTGATTGGAGATTTTTAGTATCGTTGTTTAAAATAATGTGAAAATTATGGTTTAAAAAGTGTTATGGAAACAAGTGTTTACAGTATTCATAAAGTAAAAAAAAATGTGTTTAGTACCATGTTTTAAATAACATGTTTCAGTGTGTAAAAAAACATAATTGTGTGTTTGGTATGTATGTGTTTTATTTTTAAAAAGCTGACAAGCACAATACAATTTAATATTTTTTATTTGAGGAGAGAGAAGTTAGTCATGTGTTGTCTAATCAAGTAGGCCCCATGGTTTTCAAAATATTTACAAAAGTGTCATTGAGTAACGTTGTTTGAAAACTGAAAATCGGTAAAATGAGTTTTCCAAATTCAATGTTTAAACATCCTAAAATGAGTAACGTAACTCAAACACTCCAGTTATAAACACCCTTACCAAACACGTTTTTTTTGGGCTCACAGTTTTTAGTGTCTAAATACTGAAAACTATTGTTCAAACACTCTAACCAAACAGACCCTTATGTGTGTTGTGGGGTGTGTTGTATACCAGGATGATCTAAACTTTATTAACAACTATAAAAAATCTTAATTGTGACTAAACTAGTCATGTTGGAGTATAATGCAGATATGACTAGTGCTTTTTCTTGGACCATTATAAATGTCATTGTCGCCAACCCGAAACTCCCATGTAGGCTCAAAGGTTCTTACCCACAAAGTAGGCCTTGATAATAATAGTTTGGAAGCGAGAGCCTAATAGACAGTAGATTGTCCTAAATCCTCAGTCATCGGCCAATCTAAGCAAGCTAAATCTACTAACTCCTAGTAACAAATCTCATCTTGCTATGTGATACAAAGTTGGAGAGGCATCATGCGGTTAATTGGGGTTCAAAGTTACAAATCTCATCTTGCTATGTTAATCCTCTGGCTGTGCAGTAGTTTCTAGATGCAAAGTTATTGGAGAGGCATCGTGCGAGTTAATTGGGGTTCAAAGCATATATAATGGTTGGGCTATCATCACACTTCCAATTGTATATATATCACGGCCATTTGGTCAAATGGGTTTATCCTCATTATCAAGGCCATTTGATCGAGTTCATCCTTATCGCAAATGCCCTTTGTTGGCATAGGTCTTACTTTAGTTCACCACATCAAAGCATCGTCATCAACAATCATTTGCATTTAGCACTTGAACAGAAGACTTTACATTCAAGAAATAATTAAGGCAATAACTGCTCTTGATAAATTGAAAATACAGCATTCTGAAAGTAGAATCCTTGTCATTCATTCATTAATTTAAAATCTTCGACATACAACACCCAGTACACTATAATAATCCTGAAATCTCAGCTAGATCACTCAAACACAAGGAGCTTTAAGTGTAAAAGACTATAACCAAGCAGTAGATACATGTTGATCTATGTACATGCTTCATTGCCACTTTGAACAGGTGATGCTGAAAGCCAACTATGAAGAAAAAGCAGTTCTTTCGAATCTAGAAACTGCCACCTAACAATTTCTTGCTGTCACTTAAGTTCTCCTGTTCCTATGTGAAGTAACAGCACTCTGAGACCATGATGAAGGCTTAAATTGCCCAGCCAGTAAGCTAGATGCAGCAGCTGCACTAATTTTCCTTCTCTTGGATTCTAACTCCAAATGTCTCTTATTGGACATGGAAGACCCAGACGACCCAGAGAAAATAGAAGTGGCTTTGATCAATGCTCGCTTGTCCTTCCTATTTTTGTCAAATTTAGAAGAAAATTTCACATGAGCTGCACTAGAAGCATCTTCTTCAGATGGTGGAAGCAGTCGTATGCCAATGCCTTTTTTCCTTGAAGCAGCCTCTTCTTCAGCAACTCTTTTCTTTTGATTCTGAGAAAAAGAGAAAGTGAGGAACAACTTTACCTACTAGTAGAAGAACATGAAAATGAAGAGCTAATATGAACTCAGTAACATACTCTAAGTTGCGCCCGAAGAGCCTTGTTGAGGGCATAGTCATCTGAGTGCCTGGAATCAGATACTCGCTGGAGACGCACTAGCACTGGTTCAGCTTCTTTCTTCTTCTTCAAATCTCCTTCCTGGTGTTCAAGACGATAAAATGGATCGGCTAGTTTGCCTTTTTCTGGGAGAAGGAATAATAAGATGTTAGCGAAGAAAATAACAACACAAGAAGTAAGGGGCTAGCCTTCCCATGAACAATAAGAGCCCATGTTTTCACATTAATATGTTAGTGGTCTACCATGGAAACATACTTATATGATGGATTCTTTTAAAACGTATTGAGTCCATCTATTCCCATCTGACATAACCCAACCCCACCCAAACCAAAAAAAAAAGGGTCAGTCCAAACCAACCTTCATCTGCAGGGAGTGCAAAAGTCTCTGCGTCTTCAATGTCATACTCCTCAGTCTTTCGTTGGGCTCCACTGATGATCACATACTCACAATTTTTTGGATCTGTCTGAATAACAATTTCATGTCTGCAGCATGCAGACTTCATCGTAAAGCTCCATATCTGAAAGAAGCAAGCAGACCTTCACTGTCAATTGAAAACACTGTGGAGAGAGCAACCAAAAATTTAGATAAGCTAAAATTAACTATTTTATGAACTCTCACAATGACCAGAGAAGTAGTGAAACTAATTTTCAACCAAAAATAAACTCTCACATTTGAGAGCATATTGGCAAAATATGTCAGAAAGTGATTGTGTGGCCATTTGTGTGCATTCATCATCCAAATAAAACACATCATTGAACATATACCTTAATGTATACATAGAACTTCCAATCCTACATTAAACAGTCAGAAGCATCACAGAACATACCTTTGTAGAATAATAATTTCCCACTTGCTTTTTCTCCGCGTTGAACCTAACACCCTTTGCAATCATAGAATTGCATCCACCACACCATATATTATAGGGCATCTCAAACCTGAAAGGTAGGCAATAAATATTTAGGAGTTGGCTAAGAAAAGAAGAAAAAATGTCTATACAAAAACAGGCCCCTGGTTTCATACAGAAAGACTTAAGCCTAGAAAAAATGACAGAGAAGGTGGTGGCAAGCAAACAATAGTTGCCAAGCACCATCTAATACAGAAAGGCAGGCAAAGAGGAGAGTGACAAGCAAACTCTAGTTGCCTACCACTAGTGTATAGTGTGTTAATTCCCTAAGCCCCTGGGGGCTCTCCTTTTCCCATCATCGGACAAATTTAGAAATTAGAAGTTACTAGACCATAATCTATCAAATTCCAAAATAAACTTTTGATAAAAAGTCATGCTATCAAAAATTTAAGAGAATGAGCATAATAAATTACCTTATAATCAGTATGCCTTGGTCTATTTTTCTTGCCCTCTCTCTCAGAGCATGTTGACCATGAAACTTGTTCAAAGAACCCTAAAAAGAATAATGTGAACATGTTAGAGCAACGATGCATCATCATAAGCTATTTTAACAATGTAATAGAGCAACTACTAATTACGTGTACCTGATTTGGGCTCCATTCTGGAGGATAGTAAAAGTTATCTGCCCTAGCAGCTGCAAGTGAAGACTGCAAAAATCCAGGCAAAGCAAGTTTAGCAAATTCAATAAATTCATAGGGAGACTCTTGAGAAATCATATGTATATATATATAATAATAAAATACCAAAATTCAAGGAATAACTTTGAAAATTACGATTCAAAATCATACATCAATTATCACATTTCAGAGTTTTGCTCAAAAGCAACACTGATCAATAAACAACTTGATGTAAACCTTCAAGCATATGGGCCAACACTAGATTGAGGACTCAACAACAATCATATGGGCCAAGTTGTGGCAAAACAGAAGCTGTGGAGCCCAGAATGGAATAGAGGGTGAGGTCATGGGTTCAAGATCAATCAAATGTGAGTAACTCACCAATAATTAAAGAAATATATCCATTCTATTGCACATATAGAAACTATAAGGAAATTGTAAGTTCCCTATGAAGCTTTACATGGACAATTGTGACAAACTTAGGTACTGACATAAATATCGAACATTTCCATTTATTCCAGTGTAAGTGTAACCTCAGCTGCTGTCAATTTAATGATACAAAAATTTATCGGTTAATAAGATTTGATCTGGCCAATGAAAGAACACAACGCTAATCGTATATTTCTCCAAAACCATTACACACCTCAAGTAAACTCTTATCTCTAACCGGCCTATTTCAAAAGATGAATCTCAAAAGGCTACAGAATATGACCCAGGTCGATATGATATTCTACAGTTTTTTTTTTATAAAATTTTTGGTGAGTTACACACATGCCCAATGGTGAATCTATGACCTCACCCTCTAATCATTATAGGTAGAGAATGTGCCAGTTGAGCTATAGCTCATTGACAGATATGATAATCAACATAATAAGACCCAGACAAAACTTCAAACACCACTCATATGGTTCAAGCACGACAGTTGTCTCAATTGCACACCAAATCAATCTTTATAGAAAATTGCATAATTGGAGTATAATGTTCAACTATGATTCACAAATGAAAACAATCCTACTTTTGACACATTTTAATTAATCCCAAAAGCACACACTCCAGTTATATTAAAGGATCAAAAGCATAACCACACTAGAATCAACCCATGTGAAAAAGAGTGCATTCATATTTTACAGAAATTACAATACAGCCCTAGCTAACTCTAAGACATAATTCTGGTGTAACAAAGACAACCCAAAAAAGAACAACCAAAACCAATCATCTTCAATAGCAAGTAAACAAACTTCAAGTTACAACTACAAAAGTGATTAATTTCTCCAATTGAAACCCCTTCCCCAATGTGTTGGGTTCTAATAAATCCAGATTATACCAGCTAATTCTTATTGTATTCCATCAAAACCATCTAATTTCTACTTATCAAAAAAAAAAAAAAAAACCATCTAATTTCTCAAAATTTTGTTTAAATGTAACAATAAAAATAACCCAAATTTTAAATCAAAAAAAAAAAAAAAAATCCAAAACCAATCATATACAATACCAAGTAAACAAATTCAAATTACAACTACATAAGCGATTAATTTCCCAAATCAAAACCCCATTCCCTATTTTCAGTCTCTAATTAATCCAAATCAACCAGCTAACCCTAATTCTCTTTCATCAAAACCATCAAATCGTGAATTGCAAAAGAAAAACCCCAAAATCAACAAAATGAATTTAAACCCACAAATTCATAAACAATTAATTGTGTTAAAATCGTAAAAAATATTAAATTTTTGCGTACCATATTTGCTTCTCCTTCTTCTTCGTCAAATTAGGGTTCTGAGATTTTCGCTGTGTCTGAGTTGTGAATCGAATTGGTTCGGAAAGAGAGTTATTCGCGGTTTTTATTTGGGTATGTGAAAACGGTGTCGGTTTGGTTTGTGTTAAATTTACTGGGCCTACCTTCTAGAACAAGGGCCACAGTCTTATTATATTGTTTTGTAGTGGAGTCCATTAAGGCTTTGGGGTAATGATTATTGGGTGCCCAACCCATCTATTGTAAAGGTCCAATCTGTTGGCCTTTGGGGAAGGCTATCATGAGGCCTTTTTATGCGGCTCTAAATAGACTATCATGAGGTTATTAGAATTTAAAAGTTGCCCTATTCATGTTTAACCTATAATTTTGAAATGTAAAAAAGGCATATATGGTGTCATGTCAATTAAAATATCATCATATTAAGTGATAGATGATAAGCTTTGTTATCTAATTTTAAGAAATGGGACATTAGGTTTCTATTTCTTTTCTTTTTTTCCTTCTTTATAATTTAATTGTTACCGACAAGTGAGAAGAGAAAGATTTGAATTGTAATTCTCCTTATAAAAGAAGAGATCAAATAATACAATTAAGTGCCAAAACTCTTTGAAAATTAAATCTTTAACTTAAAAATGCTCTCGACAAGTTTAAAAGTAAATGGAGATAGTCATTATTAATGATGAGGACCTTTCACCGTCATATTATAAGTTTTCAGTTAACTATCGTTTTTTGTATTTATTTCTTTCCATATATATGTGTTTTGCTAGCAAGGTAAAAAGTCTCACTCCCTGTAAGCATGCTAAATCATATTGTACAAGCCAATTATCATGTTAATTATACATATAATTGTAGTATTATTGGCATAACTTTATAATATAGTAGCAACAATTCAATGAAACCAAATAAAAGTATCAAATTTTTAATTAGCACACATAAACCATTCCTAAAGTATATTTGACATTAACATTTTTTTTTTTTTTAAATTAGTTTATTTGTTAATGTACAAAATTTTAAAACATTGTTTATTTTTTTAAGTACAATTATACTTTAACCAACATTAAGCAAGCAAAAAAAAAAAAAAAAAAAAGTTTTCTTTTCCTCTGATCCCAATCAACAAAAAGCTGCTTCCAAACCTTGTTCTTAGAATGAGAGTTTTCTGGAAGTCATATCCCATTGTCATATGCGGGCTTGTGCCATATCATATTATTGGGAGAGCTTGATGAATATCATAGAAAAGTAGTTCGAATTAGCCCTTACATTGATATATGTAAAAATTAATTTTCTCCTTAATTAATTAATTAAATTGGCATGTGTTTCTCATATTATGGGTCCGTTTGGATACAATTTATTTTTGCTGAAACTAAAAACTGAAAACTGAAAACACTGTAGCAAAATAATTTTTAAATGTGTAAAAAAGTATTATTCACTATTTTTTTACTGTTCATATGCCCTGGTGCACTGTTCATGTCCCATGAATAGTGCATTAGGCGCTGGTCTTTTAAAAAAAAAAAAAAAAAAAAAGGCAAACTGGGTTTGGAAACGTGGATCCAAACCCACACTATGTTTTGTGGTATCTTGGAAGTTGGAACATGTATGTGTTATGAAAGCAAGCTAGATAACCATTGAGCTCCTAATCACTTATTAGCAATTAGCAATTTAGCATATAGTTAAAATCAACCACAAGTTGGTACTACCAAGCATGGTTTAGATTGATTATTAGTTGCTATAATGTTTTTCTTTTCACCTTAAGTAAACAAACTAGTTTAGTATCGTCATTTCAAATCGAAATGATGTCTTTTTGTTCTCTCTCTTTTTTATTTTTAGGGCATTATGGTTCATCTTCACTTTTGCAAATAGTTCATATATTGCTTTGCCCCTCACTTTTTCCATACAGTTCATAGATTGCTTTCTCTAGAGAAAATGTGCTCTCTTCTTCTCTCTCTCTTTTTATTTTATTTTTAGGATATTATGGTTCATCTTCACTTTTGCAAACAGTTCATATATTGCTTTGCCACTCACTTTTCCAATACAATTCATAGATTGCTTTCTCCATAGAAAATGTAGATTGCATATTCCCCACCCTTTATTTAGTTGCAATTCACTCAAACAGGTATGGAGCTTTCCTTGCACCCAATCTTGCACCCTCTTGCACCTGTAGAGAGAGAGAAAGAGAGAGAGAGAGAGAGGGGGGGGGTTAAAAGCATATATATTCTATCTAAGTATCAAAGATATTCAAGAAATTAATAATAAGCACAATCATGCATAATTCAAGGTTTGACAAATGATTTTATGACCCTATTTTATTCCTTTGTTTCTAAGGAACTCTCATTGGGAAAGGCTCTCTTTCTCTCTCTTCTCTCTCTTCTCTCTCTCAATAAATAAGCATAAAAAGGTACTCTTATCTCATGTCTCACATGAAACGCAAAAACACACATATTTCAACCGTCTCCTACATTTCTTATGTTACTTCATCAGATTCAAGCTGTCAAACTATACCAAAATTCTCCATCTACTAAACCTTAATTTCCTTTGAGTTTCTTCCTTATTTCATTGCTCCATGCTTCCTCTTCTAGCCCTTCTTCTCCTCCTTCTTTTCCACCATGGCCTTGAAACTATCTCAAATGATGTTCATTGCTCTTTGGCTCTCTCTCCTCGTCTTGTTGTTTCATCAATTATTTGATTTCAAGTCCAAGAATATCAACACCAAACAAATCACCACCATAACCTATTCCACAGTACTCTCAAACCACCCTTTGATCACCAGAAAAGTCCTAGCCAGCAGATTTGACTTCACACCATTTGTAAAACATCATCAACAACAACAAGAACAAGACCACATGAAACGTTCACAGAACATGCACGTGAAGCCAGACCCAGATGGAAGTGAGATTGATCCACGTTATGGTGTCGAAAAGCGCCGTGTACCCACTGGTCCGAACCCATTGCACCATTGATCGATCAAGATTTCATCTCAGGTGAATATATTTGTAAAAGAGAGAAAAGAAATGGCTAGATAGCTGGCTAGTGGGGAAGCTCTCATTACGTGAATGATGTTTTCAAATCTCTCTCTCTCTCTCTCTCTCTCTCTCTCTCTCTCTCTCTCTCTCTCTCTCTCTCTCTTTTATTTTTTTATTATCAAGATCACATAATTCAGATTATGATGAGGATCATGGTTTATGATTTTTGAGAGTTTGAGTTTGTACATGTATTAAGGATATTGTTATCATCAAAACAAGGAAATTAATATACTACAATTTTAGCTAGGTTGATACTTTATATATAGTGCACCATTATCTTTACAGTGCTTAATTTGATCAATATAGTACTAATTGATGATTATGATGATTTCGGTGAATGCTATGTTTTAAATTTGATTTTCAAAGAAACATGAGTAGCTGTGACGGCACGGCACATCCCCGAAAGAAGATTTTTCAGCTGCACCATAATAATGATATTTATTAATGAGGTTGGTTAGTGTAAAAGCTTTGCTTTCTTTGAAAATTAATTAAAGCTAGCATATTGTTCAGAACACGTGATGGGTTTGGTGGCACGTGAGACCTTTTTCATTGCACTGACCCATTTATAATAAGAACCTTTCAAACATTGTTGTCTTTGTGGGTTTTCTTTTTCATAAGCACAAGCATTACATGAGTCCTTTTATTTATTTTTATTTTTTATTTAAAAAAAAAATTGATCTCAAAATCACCTCAAGATATGTACTTTTACTCAGTCGGCATGATTATTATCAGTTGTATAAAATTATAAATACATCCGTAAGATAGTGGCAAAAATTGATGAATCATAAATACTTTTGAGTAATGAGAATGTCTATTTTATTTGTTGATTGCAATAGAGTAGGTTTTGGAAATTGTAATAATCTCAAGATTCTCAACTGTTGGATGTGCGTTAACTATCATTGTTTAAGAGACTGCACTGTTTTTTCATTGTTTTTACTAGTTTCTGATATTTCCATGTTGTAATTATAGTTTCATGGGTCTTGTTCAAGGACACCTTATTACATTTACACCCCACTTGACAAACACTAATTTATGTATAAAGTAATGTGCATTTGGTTTAGTTTTTTGAGAGCTTATTTTTAGTTTTTTTTTTTTTTTTTTTGTGTGTATAGATTTTTAAAATTTTAATTTTTTAGGTATGAGTAAACAATTGAACAAAAAGATTAAAAAGCAAAAACTAATCCAACTATGTTTAGAGTTCAGAGATATTGATTATACAAAGTATAAAAAGGTATGTGGACTTCTTTTTGAGTGTTAATGGAACTTCTTGGTACCTAAGAGTAGCCTATAGAAAAGATACAAGAAAATATGGACTTCTTTTTGATTGTTTATGAATCTTTTTGGCACCTAAGATTAGCCTATAAAAAAGATACAAGAATATAGGACTTCTTTTTAAGTGTTTATGGAACTTCTTGGAACCTGATGGCTCATTTGGATTGAGGGAGAGGAAGGGAAAATAGAGTAGATTTAGTACAAAATTAGTTTATTTTTAGCCATCTCTACTCTATTCTCCTTCACTTCCCCTCCTTTCTCCCTTCATTCAAACAGGCCATAAGAGTAGCCTATAAAAGAGATACAAGAAGAAGGCAGTGCCATTTTTTGAATATATATATATATATATATATATATATCATATTCCTTTTTATTTCACAACACATAATTTTTTCCTCTGGGCTAGCAATAGATGGAATTCAAAAAAAAAAAAAAAAAATCCCTTTGTTGTGATAAATAGTTAATCACTTTTTTATATGGTAGTTGACTTTGATAAAAAAAAAAAAAAAAAAAAAAAAAAAAAATTATATTTTGAGTGGTGCCTTGTAGTTGTAGATAGATTGAGTGCCAGAGAAAAAAAAAAAAAAATTTGATAGCTAAATTTTCTAGATCTTACTTCTTATTAGTGGGTAGTTGTAATTGTAAATGTCAAATGGTGCTCCGAGATGGTGAGGGACCCTGTATCCATCATCTCTGAGGAGGCAGTTATACCAAAACAGACCTAAGGTTTAGAAGGGCTATTCAAGCCTTATCTACATACGTTGGGACAGCCCATATATAAATTGAAGGGATACAAATGTGGCCTCAATTAAACTTAACGCATTCAGCTCTTTTCAAGCCAAAATTTGAGCTTCCAAAACATTCCAGTTAAAACCTAAATATAATATAATATAAAATATAACAACGTAATTCAAAAGTTTAAGTTTATTGGTTTGCACCCAATTTTGTTAAATTAATTCAAATTTTTTTAAAATTTTTTCTTTATAGTGGGTGTTAGTTAACTTAATTGGTATAGTTTCTTGTCGTTAAATAAAAGATCTCGGGTTTGATTTCCTCCTACACCAACAATCGATTGATATTTTAAGCTTGATGACTCCAATTGAGATCTTAATACAACATATACAGACATCACTTAATCCAAAATTTTTGCTGGGTTTTATATTGGAGAATTCCATGTTAATGAAATATTTTGTTAATTGAAGTGTCCAAAATTAGTTTGTGGAAAAGCAGCTCAAAAAAAATCATTATGTCCAAGTTTTGACTAGCACTCGATCAAGGCTTTAACAATCAAGATTTAGGATTCGATAGACATTTACCATCACACACCCTTGGTGCGATAGTCACTCCAAAGGTATAAGTGTTTGTGGGGTGTGGGGGGTAAGGGTCGAGGTTCAAATCTCCAGGAGAGAGCTTTATACACGTATATACTTAGATTAAACTAAAATAGAATTTCTATCTTTTATATATATATATATATATATATATATAAAAGATTCGATAGACATTTAATCGATGCTCGATTAATAATTGCAGACTCTAACGTGTTTTAAATTCTGAAGTCACTCCCTTGGTTTTTTTTACATTACTTGAGTCACATATTAAAGGCACATATAATCTCAACTTTGTAAGCTTACTAGACGTAGAACTTATTTATCATATAAAGAAAAAAAATTTAAGCCTCAATATTTCCAACTTATGAGTACAAAGATCATATTTTTTAATCAGTAGTTTGCAATCATCTTTTGATCAATCAAGCTGAAACCACAGAGCCATCAATCCTAGAGTATCATTGCTGTATCAAACCTTCAAGGAGGGTATAATAACACAAGCTTCCTTATTAAACACTTCTTCATAAGATCTTTCCAAATTCTTTTTGAAAACCCACACTCTGAAGAAGAGGTGGTTCCTGCTTTCTATGCTTTGCACACAAAAGTAAGTCACCCTTATATACCCAGAATTTCAATTCCATTCTTTTCCTTTATCTACAATTCTTTGTCTTTTGGAAGTATAAAAGGAATCTTTAGATTGTCTCTTTGGTAGTGTAGATGAACTATTGCACTAAAACTAGGGATGACCATTTGTGTTAACGGGTGGTTTTATTGTTGAGCTGAGGTAGTGGTATTTGACAATAAAGTCAAACCCAACCTAGCCCATTTAAATGTGTCAAAACCATTAGCATACATACATACATACATATACACACACACACATATATATATATATATGTATGTTTATATGTCAAAACCTTTCAACCTTAAACATACTCGTTTATTAATTAACATTGCACTATTTATATAACACGCTTAATAAACGTGTTAACATGTTATTGATCCACCCGTTAGTCATGTCAAAGTGAGTTGATCTAATTTTACACGAACCTATAAAAAATCTTATCAAGCCCTTGTTGTATTCATACTAAAAACATAATGATCATATTTTTCGTATAGCGTCTAATGGGTGTGCAACTAAATTAAAAAGATAATGATCATATTTTCGTCTAACCAATCAATAAGTCCCTTTGTGTACTATACTATAGAGGAAAATTATAAGGGGAATAAAATAGCATTTTCCTCCACTGCCTCAGACACCATCATAGATCTTGTAATAAGCACAAAATGTCTCTTTAAATTATCCCTTGGTAACCCCAGTTTCTAGTTTAAGTCAATATCATGGTTATTGGAAAGAGACGTCACACAAAAAGTTCCTTTATACTTAACTCTCCAAACATATTAACTTCATTCAGGTGAGCCACACCTAAATCAAAGACATCAATTTGGAATCGACCAATAGCTTAATTCCAAAATTTTAAGACATATTGCAAGCATTTCTTCAAGGCACTAACCGCACTAAACTGCCCAAAAGGTAAAATTAATAATTCACAATGTGTTTTGCTTTACAACTTGATCATGATATTGATCCCTTTATATAGATAAAGAGACAAGTCCTCCTTACTTGCACTGACAATGCAATATGTGACATATATATGTGGCTAGCACACTTAATGCTCGTGCCCTTGCTACGCATCCTCCTAGTACGATTTACTCCATTCCAACTACAATATATTGTGACCCTCCAACTTAGCAATGCACTTAGTGTGGTTCACTGCATATAGTACAACACATATAATCTCTTGGATCTAATTATAAGGTTATGAATTGAAAGCAGTGCACCCCATGGGACATAAGGTTATGAGAGAAGAGAAGTATTTTTCACATCTATATCTTCAAGGGATTTGCCGACTTGATTAGTTTTTGCCAAGGTGACAAATGTTTTATGAAAGCAACGTTTAGAGTATATTATCAATAGCCAACATCAACGTAGTTGTTCTTCAAACTTAAATATAGGTAAACGTTTTAATCAGATTGTTATCAATTTTGAGAGAGAATTAAGCTATCATTTAACTATATCTTATAAATGGATAAATAGAATGATGGGGCACCCAAAGAAAAAGGTATTCGAGACCATAATTGGAAAATATAGGACATTTGATGCAAATCAAGACAGGATGATAGCATCTTATAGAAAAAGAGATAAACATAAAATAAAAGGAAAAAAATAGTAAAGGTGATAGCAGGCTATTTGAGGTGTATAAGAATGATGGAAATCTTGGGAAATTCAAACTACTTATAATTTGCTTGAGCTTGACGGCAAGCTTTTTACATATAGGACGTGTTCAATACAATATTGTACCATATAATGAGTCATCATCTTTGAATGACATAAATGGGTTATTTTTCTTCTTCTTTTTTTTTAATCCCTTTTGGCAAGCTAAACGTTGAATGTGGAAAATTATGCTTCACTTTGCAAATGTACAAGACAAAAAGAAATCTTATAATTAGTTTTAACAATGTCAATACTACTAATCATATCTATGTGTCTTGTTGGGTTAAAATTAAAATTGGAATGAAGATTTTCTAAATAGTTAGCTAGATATCATTTCTCTAGCTAGAAGTACCAATGAGAATAAGTGAAAAAAAAATATTTACAAATTGGATCACGGGGGTTATAATTACAAGAAGAATTTCTAAGCCTTGCTTATTATGTATGTGTTTGAATATGACTGAAACTTGCGTTTACGTTTTCATTTCACGTTTCCTTCCTTTTTTTTTTTCTTTTTTTTTTTTTTCCAGCGCATGAACAATGAATTTACTGTGCAGAGACAAAAATCACTGTTCATGAACTGTAGCAGTACTGTTCACGTACTGTAGTAGCACTGTTCACGCATTTAAAAATATTAAAAATAGGTCCTACGGTACTTTTCACACATTTAAAAATTATTTTGCTACAGTATTTTCAGTTTTCAGTTTCAGCAACAATAAGTTCAATCCAAACGGACCCTATGCTTGCTATTATTTGAGCTCTTGCGTTCATCAACATGTGATGTGTACTAGAAAATGCTTACGCATTTGACCTTGGAAATTAGTGGTATGGTGGGCACAATAGAAAAAGTTGACTTAAAGTTTTTTTCATTTTGGCTGTGTTGTTCAATCCTAATAATAATACTCTCATTGACTTAATTCTACCAACAAGATGATCAACACGTCTTGGTTCTCTTTGATAAATTCAAGCTTAAAAAAAATGGTGGAATTAGTCTTGACTTTTGGTACGCCCATTATAGAGATAATAAATAGCCAAGTTGCAACTCACAAATCAAGTTAACTTGAAAGATAAAACCTTAAACTAACCCTAATTAATTAATTAATTGAAGAAAAAAAGTAGTATTACATGATAATAATGTTGATGATAATTTTAAATAATAGTGAACTACCATTTATTAAAAAAAAAAAAAAAAATTGTGACTTACCCAAGAGCTTCGTTCTTGGCTTGTAAACCTCACATTCTTGGCGTTGACCAAAAGAACCTCTTAGAATATTGCAAACGAAGAAAATGTGTTAGGAACTATACGTTTGTTTTCATGCGTAATATGTGAGACTCATATTTGTAATTGTCTCTGTTATATGAGATTTATATTCAGTATTTGTTATTACATGATCAAAGTTTAATATACTTTCTGTATATGTTGATCTAGCTAGCATGCATATGCATTTATACCGAAGACGTTTGTCATTGCTATCGCAACAATCATCTTATTATGAAGAAAAAAAAAAAAAGATTTAGCGAAAGTGACTTCTTGATTTATTTCATGAAACAGATAATTAAGTTTAATATGTCTGTGATGGTACCCTAATAAGACAATAGAGAAAATACAGAAGTGTAGTTACAAGGTCTACGTCAACACTTCTTGGGAAAATTAGTTACTCATTATAGTCTCATATTAGATAAAACTACAAGAGCGAGTTGTTAATAGTACATAATTTAGTCCAAATCTGTAGGTTTCAACTTCTGAGTCAAGTGTTATATTGTCATTCTTATATATTATATTGACTTCCAAAATAAGAAGAAAAAGAAGAAGATTCTTTTTTTTTTTTCTTTCGATAAAACTTAAACTTACACGTCACAACCAAAATTGCATGTGGCAATTAGTTACGCAGAGCAAGTTATAAGGCAGGAAACACACACTCACCCGAATATAAGTGTTTGTTAGTGAGACCCAAAAAGTAAAACAAGGGAAACTCTCATATTAGTTCTGACAATGATTAGGCCTACTCATTTTTGCATCTGTATTTATTATATGTTTTGTCAATATATTACAACAAGTAAATTGTTTTCTTTATTTTAGTTTTATAATTTATATTTTATTATACTAATTCAATATTGATTTTTTTGGGTCAATTTATGCTTCTCTACATTGTGTTCTTTTTTTTAAGATACATATTCATATTGACAACTGTATTTATTTCTTTTTATTTTGTGTGGATGATTTTCCAATTGTACAGTGATTAAATTTCAATTTTTTTAAATCAAGTTACACAACGTATCCTAAAATTTAAAATTTAAATTGCAAATTTACCCATATAGAATGAACCAACAACTAACCTAAACAAATATTACATTTTTTTTTTTTTTTTGTTAGGCTAAAGACATTGAAGGCACAAAGAAGATGTCAAAAGTCTTTCCTTCCTAGCTATTACCTTCCACCGAACAAAACTATAATTAGAATAAAACAGAACCACCTATATATACAACATAACAAGAATGCTCATTCTCGAAGCGTTCAAACTTTGAAGTTCATCCACTAACAACAAAAATTTCATTCATATCATCTTCATCATTTTCTTCAAACAAACACGTTCCATTGCATCAAATGGTACGTCTGATTCCTCAACATCGCAGAGACCACTTTGGGTCCATGCCATTAGCAATTGGCTTGTTCTTCTCGGTTATGGCTCTTGTAGCTCTATGTGCCAAGCATTCACGCCGTGCTCGAAAAGATTACGAAGACAATGATGAAAGTAATGACTCATTTATGCCTAAGAAGTCGTCACCCTTGAAGTCACCATCCATGATGCACGTGAAATCAATTAGCAACAAGGCAAACCAATTCATAACAAATTCGCCAAAGTCACCATTGTTGTCATCCAAGAAAATCGTGACAATTATTAGTAACAAGGCAAATACATTCATGTACAAGAAAAAAGGTGGTGGTCATGATTTTAGAGAAAGTGAAGGTGAAGGTGAAGGTGAAGGTGGGTTGTGGCAGAAATCAATCTTGATGGGCGATAAATGCCGGCCACCGGCGTTTTCAGGAGTCATTCATTATGATAGTTTTGGGAATATGCTTTCGGAGCCACCTCCAAGGTCACCTAGGGTCGGTCCCTTTCAAACTGTGTTTATGCCGGAGATTAAAAATGCAAACTAATGGGAGTGACACTTGCATATATACGTACATGTACACATTTGCTTAATGCATAGTGAACACCATTACTTTCTTGTACAAATTGCAATCGGAGTGGATATTGAATTTATCTTTTATCATGCTAAAGCATATTGAACTTGGCCTTCATTGTGATGAATTTTATGAATTTGGGATAGAAAGAAACATTCTTCTATTAATTCTTCTTCATTTTCTTTTCCTTGCTCTTCACAATATTTAGAGGGAAGCACGTCTTGGCTAGCTGTGATTGATTTGCTAATTAAATAATTTTGGGCCACATGGTGCTTGAAGTCAAAATCTATTTCTATTTTGCTAGGTACAACTTTAGCTAATATATAACAAGCAATGGAATATTGTACGGATTGGTTAACAGGTTTGACAAATTTCCAAGATGCTCATGATTTAAAAAAAAAAAAATTACAATCTGTTTTTCATTTTTGTTTATCCCTGTACAGTAGTGTGGTGACTTCCACTAATATAAGTATACGGTCCAAGCTAGACTTGCCAAGCTAAGGTTTTCAAACTCAACTTGAGCTTGTTCGTATGGGTTAATTACCTAAGGACAGAATTTGAAGAGGAGGACAACTTGATCACTGTCCCACTCGGTGGTTGATGGGAAGGATGTATAATACGAAATCCCTAACATTCAAAATCGCCATTTTCTATGGTCACAACCATGAGTACCACTGCTTGGGCTGAGGAAAAAACTGTTGGGTATATAAGTGTGAGTGAAATTTCATATTAAATTATAAGAAGAATGAGTAGTTAATATAGCATAATTGAACTCATACCCATTGGACTTAGGCATTTTAGGTTAAGTGTGTCTCTATATGTTATATTAACTACTCAATAAATCTCCCCAATGTGTTATCTCTTCAACAAGTGGTATCAGAGTTTGGTTGATTTAGTTGGTGATTTCTTGTATGAATTAAAATGGATGAATTTGCTTTGATTAAAGTGGAGTGATTCCAAGAAGAAAGAAACTACTTCATTAAGGTGGAGCTATCTCTAGAGGGAAAGAAGACTACTTGATGAAATTTGAGTCAAAGTGGAGATTGTTAGGAAATTGCATCAAATTCCAATTTAAACTTGGAAAGCTAATTTGATTTCGTAGTTGGAGAAAGAAATATTAATTTCGTTATTTTTGGGTTTTCTTGGAGTGGAATGAAAGTTTATTCTTTGTCAAAGAACTATTGTATTTGTTATCCACAAAGGAATAGGAAATTGAAGTTTTATAAATAGACATTACTTCAAAAGAATTTGGTAGCTTTGGCCCAAGGGTCCTCCTTGTGGAGACAGGGAAAATAGAGCGTGATACCAGGGGAGAAAAATGGATTTTTGCTTGGGAGGTAGCTCAAGAAGAAAGACAATAAGGTTTAGATTTTGCTGACAACTTTTTTGTAAAACGCACAAATCAAGGAGAATATGTGAGGCTTTGGCAAATGGCCCGACCCTGAGTCAAGTTGAGTATTAAAAGTTCTAGATTGCTCATTTAATTTAATTTCAAATGTAAATCAAACTTGAGCTCATCATCAAACTAAATTACATGTTCAAGGTTAGTTCATTTTCTTGTCGAACAATCTTGAGCTTGTTCATGAGATACTTAATTAACTTATTCTTTTTCCTTATTTGTAAACACTACAACTAAAATATTTCGCCCTTTCACAAATCAATACTAATAATTAATAACTAATTATAGTTAAAGTTATCTCATTTGATTTAATTAGATTGAATGATTTTCTTTCATGAAGTTGTAAAAATGGAAAATATTAAAGATACTTCAAATTTTACTACACAACATTTTCAAACTCATTAGACAATGAATATGATTGATAAATTTTAAAATAATAAAAAATTAGTGTCTAAATCACTTTTTTTGTGATTAGTGACACATCAGTTTATAAAGATTACCTAGTGAAATTTATAATGTCCTTAACATCACCCAAATTAAAATTATTTTATTATTCAGCTTATTTTTGCTGCTATTCATGGGCCTCATTGTACTATTTCAACTAACTTTTACCTTTATTTACAATACTTTCAGTAATAAGTTTTTAGTTTCAGCAAAATAAGCGATATCGAAACAAACTCTTAATCTCAAGTCAATATAAATATATTATTACTTTTGAGCTCAACCTTGGGCTTGGCTATAAGGGAGGCCCATGGGCCGAGGAGAAAGTTGGTGTGCTCTTCTAACAGGAAAGAAGTGCAAGAAGTACCACCCAACGGTCCCTCTTTGTTTTTTTTTTTTTTTTTTCCTAACATAGATTCAGTGATTCACAACGTTATTTTTTGTTGCAAGCCAACAACCCCCATGTCCTCCCCAACTCATAAAACATAACGAAAATTCCTGTCTTTTTTTTCAGTCTCACAGAGACATAGCACTGAAACACTTAAAGTTCTTACAAAAAATGGCTTCTTCTCTCGCTTCTCCTCTCTTCCTTGCAAACCCTATTTCCCATTTTCGAAGAAGAGCTTTTGCAGTCTCAGCTTTAGCAGAGGATGGTAGAAGTAGTAGTGCTATTTCTTCTCAGCAATCAACCAAGTTGGTCACTTTTTTGGGAAAAGGTGGATCCGGCAAGACCACCTCAGCTGTATTTGCCGCTCAGGTAACATACTACATGAACATTTATTGTTTGCTATTTTCTGGGTTTTGTTGGGAGTTTATGTTTAGTCTTAATTTTGTAGGTTATTGAGTTAAATTTCACTGCTTTACTTTTGATATATAATTTGATTATGAGAATTCCAATTCTGGGTGCTTTATTATAGGGGGACATTTCTAATTCATTCTGGTTAAAGAATGTGAGAACTTTTGCAAGGAAAAAATTTAAGTACAATTTCTTATGTGCTTTATTTTTCAATTTCAGAGTTAAATTTAACTGTATGGCTGTATTGGCCAATAAACCATATGATTGAAGCTAATTGTCCTTTGGGGAGGATAACACATTTTGTTCTACATTGCTCAATGTTGTCACATGGCTGAATTTAATGTTGGGGAGATATTTAAAGTCAAAATGATGAATATTATATCTAAAGTCATGGAGCAAATCAAGCTTCTAAAAATTTTGTATTTGACAATGTATATTTCAACCAAACTAGTAAAAAATTTAACTTTCTTCATGGAGGGTAATAGAGAGCAATAAGAACTCTTCCTTAAATCATTTATGTTCTTTATCTGCTTTGAAGTTAGATCCAGTAACAAACTTTTTTCTTTCCTCTAGAGATTATGTTAGGAGTTTAGAACTTAAGATTTTGTTTTTCTACAAATTATTTAGTAACTTACGCTTACACCCTTTAAAGATCAAGCATAATATATTTTAACTAATATTACTCTTTCTCTCTCTCTCCCCCTCTCTTTATGTTTTTCAGCATTATGCACTGGCAGGGCTTAGTACATGCTTGGTGATACATTCACAAGACCCCACTGCTGATTATCTTTTAAACTGTAAGATTGGAACTTCTCCTGTCATATGCAACAACAACCTTTCAGCTGTTAGGTTGGAAACCTCTAAAGTGTGTCTTTTCACCTCCTATCCTTCTTTGATAACTTTTTCTTTGAGTGGTTTACTCAATATGAATTATTTTTTTATAATAACAGCTGATTCTTGAGCCTCTCAATCGAGTAAAGCAAGCAGATGCCCATCTTAATATGACCCAAGGAGTTCTTGAAGGGGTGTGTACATACTATCACTTGCTGATATTCTTGTGCAATCTAATTTAAAGAAAGATATAGTTGCCCTTGAATGTTTGAGAAAACTTTATTATGGACCATTCCTTATATCATGGTAGATTGTGGGAGAAGAGCTGGGAGTGCTTCCTGGAATGGATTCTATTGCTTCAGCATTCGCACTTGAGAGGCTTGTAGGATTCTTAAGTAACGTGGACCAAAGAAACAACAAAAAAGATAAATTTGACATAATAATATATGATGGTATCAGCAATGAGGAGATCTTACGGATGATAGGTGCAAGCAGTAAAGCAAGGTTAGCAAACCTCTCTCTCTCTCTCTCTCTCTCTCTCTCTCTCTCTCTCTCTCATGATGATGTTTATGCAAGAACATGATGGCACAGATTGTACTTAAAATATCTCCGGAACTTGGGTGAAAAAACTGATCTTGGGAGAGTGGCTGGTCCTTCACTCATTAGACTTGTAGATGAAGCCATGAACATACGTGGCAGCAGGTCCCTTCTGAATGGGAAAATGAGTGCAGAAATATGGGACACTTTGGAACAAATGTTGGAGGTAAACATGATTCTTATTTGTTAGACCACAGTTAGAGATAACCCCAATGAGATGCTGCATTGCTTATATGCCGTGCAGAGAGGATCATCTGCCTTCTTGCAACCACATAAATTTGGCTGCTTCCTGGTGATGGACCCAAACAATCCAATCTCTATCAATTCTGCATTACGTTATTGGGGCTGTGCAATCCAAGCTGGTGCACAGGTGTCTGGCGCATTTGGTATTGCTCCTCCACATTTGGATGAAGAGTCAGTGGAAAGAGTCAAGCAAAACATTTTTCCCTTGCCTTTTGCTTTCATCCCACAAGTCCAAGTGGATTTCCCTCTCAACTGGAATGAAATCATGCTCAACACAGTTGGTAAAGATGCAAAGAATCTTCTTTCTCTGCCAGCAAGCCACAACAGCAATATATCGTCAGTAAAATTTGATCCAGCCAACAAGTCCATAACCCTTTTCATGCCTGGTTTTGACAAGTCCGAGATCAAGCTATACCAAGTACGTCCATCTTCCCATTCTTCAAATCTTTGACCACTTTTTGTGCTACTTGTGCCTCTTCAGGTGTAGCATTCCAAGTGATATGGGATTAATTTTCTATTTTGCTATAGAGAAAAAAATATATATATTTTATAGAAATGGGACCTTCAAGTTTCTTAGTCATCATAAAGCCAGTGGAAAATTTGAACTTTTAATCTTTAAACTAGAATTTCACTGTTGAATCCTAATGCTTTATTTCTCCTTTAAATATATTTAAATGTATTAAAGAGAGAAAAAAAAAATGATAAGAGAATATGCTTTTGAAACTGCTCCCCCTGAGCTCTGTATCGAGCAAATCAGAAGTATCACCAAGCTAATGAGCTCTAGCTCAGAACCCGTTGTGTGTGTGTGACTTACCAATTAAAAAAAATCAAAAGTTTCACCAAAAGAGGGGATAAGAATTTGGATATAGCTGGTCTAGAAAGAGATTATAGAGGTAGTCCAGTTTTGTTATGCTATTGTACTTATTTGCAGAATTCTGATCAATATTATCATTATCTGACAATTGCAGTATAGGGGAGGATCTGAGTTACTGGTGGAAGCTGGGGACCAAAGACGTGTCATTCATCTGCCTTCAGAGATTCAAGGAAAGGTGGGAGGTGCCAAGTTCATGAATAGAAGTCTTGTCCTCACAATGCGGTAGTGTAATTACATTGAGAAGATTTTTCCTTTTTCTCTACTGATGTGTTTCTGTTTCTGAGAGAATGTCCCTGCCAAATGATCATAATTTTTGGTTTATTACTTTTGAGCATTTGGCACTTGGAACAATTGATCAATGTTTTGATATCAATAAATATGCATTTCACATTGCAACCAGTTATGCACTTCACAAATATTTTTGAACTCCAGTTTTACTTTGTGCAAATCAAGGAAGATACAGAATTATCTTTATTCCAGCCAGCTACTGGGAAAATTTGACGTTGACAATTAAATTGATGGCAACTAGAGGGTACTGTGAGTCTTGATTATGTAAAAATTCAGTCAGTGAAAGCAACAACCTATAATGCAAGCCTTAACTGACATATATATCACAACAGTGAGAGAAACTCCAAGTGTTGTTAGTCCACTGTAGAAGAGATAAGTTTGGAACTTCAAACAGGAGAAACTTCTCAACAAGGTTCAACTAGTTTCATTATTCTTCCCATATCTATAATCTATTGCATTTTCCCAAATGCACTCCTCGCAAGGAAATGTCTCATGCTTCACCAGGGTCTTTGAGACCTATGCTTCATTCAACCTTGTGTACGAGGAGGGAAAAGCCATTGGATGCATTATTCATCATGTCTGCAATTAATCTTCACAACTGCTCAAGCTAGATCCCTCTTCAACAGTGTTTAGAAGCAACTGGCTATCCCAAGGGAACATTCCGTGGTGTGTTTGGAGACTAATACACATTTATGCACACATAGAAAGCTTAAAACCTGTATTTCTACTTTCCTAGAGGACAGAAATCCCTTTTTCAAGCTGTGTTTGGCATACTGTTGACATTTTGAAAAGAAACTGTCTTGAAGATGGATTTGATGTTAAGAGACCCCAATCTGGTCTTTTGCCACAAATAAAGTCTCATTCCCCCATCCAGATTAATTTATTTCCTTCCCAAGTGTGCATATAAAACTTTTTTTCATCAATTAATGTACTGGATTTTGTACAAAAGATGTGAGGCACTAGAAGTTAGCCAAATTAAAAAATATGAATCTGTAAATATCTGATGAAAAAAACAATTGTACTCTTCCACCAAACCCTCCCCCCCCCCCCCCAAAAAAAAAAAAAAAAAAAAAAAAATCAAAAGGCATGAATCACAATCAGTCTAAAAGACATCACCATCACTTATTCAAGTGATCAATTTTTATGCATTGGGGGCTAGGTTTAGAAACCAATGGCCATTGTGATGACATAGTAAACGCTTCATGCTCTTGTTATTTGGCTTCCATGCTGAACTTTTTCCATTAATTGATTCATTTGCTTGAAGTTTCATTGTTTCTAGTGTGTTTTATACCCAGAGTTAAGCATATAGAAGCTCAGAGCATTTATAAATTACTTTACATGATTTCTTCTGCTGCTGCTTCTTTTTTCCCCCTATTTTGTGTCTTGAATTAGACTGGTCATTGTACAATATATGATCTATATTTTCTTCAACATGGAGTCAGGTGAATTATACAACAAAAAAATAAAAATAAAAAGGAAAAAATTCAAACAAAAAAAATCCTCATGTTTCCAGCTTATTGTCTACTCCCATTTTTGAATGGATACGGCTCCTGAGTTCTTCGAAAGCCTTCATGCTCTCTGCATCAAAGCCTCCAGCAAACTGGAAAAAAATCCAAGTCAATATTATAATCACACCTTTAAGGATTCAAAATTTTCATATGTACAATTTTATTTGAAATGAGATTAAGCACCAGTGTAGAGAAAAACAAAAAAAAAAATTGTTTTATGCTTGAAGACTCGGCAAGTATTTAATTTATCAATAAAAACTTCCTGCAATATTCACAACTGTAGAGATTCAAACCCACTCTTGCAATTTTTCACAATTTAGCTACCATATTTTAACTTAAATGTAAATCAATTAGTTAGATGGTCCTCTTCTTTAGACCTTAGATCAGTCCATTTTGTAATCAGCATAAGCTAGTAAAGAATATGGGCTACCTGATGAACGCGGAAAGCAAAACGCACGCCTTGCAGAACCAAAAACTCTCTGTTTGGCTCTTTCTCTGGTCCACTCAGTGCATCAAGTTCTGATGCTACACGTTTCATGTACTTCCTTGCCAATTGTACAGATGAGAGCTTTATCTGCAATGAAGAAAATGCTATATCACTTACTGCAGCATAACAAATGGAAGCAGCTACAGACACAAACACACCTTTTCCAGTGGTAAGTAATATATGTTTTATCTACACTAAATCATTTAGTGCGCAAAGACTTTATTAGGTCCTATAATGGGTCCATCAACCTCGCTATATAATTTGGCATAACAAATGAAAGCTGATCAACTTGAATTATATCGTCATCACAGGATCATTGGCAAACTATTTCCAATCAGCCTTAACATCTTGTACCCTGAACATTGCTAGTTCCATAATCCAAATAACACCGAGTAAAATTAAATAAATCAAGCAACATTTTAGAACCAACTCCACAATCAACTAAAATAGAACCTTTTCCTTCAGTTTAAAGCATACCTTGCCAACGACCCCTGAATCCAACAACCAATCAACTGGAATTCCAAACTCCCTGTATCGTGAAATAGCCATGTCCCTCGTACGTAAGAGAGCATACACACTTTGTTCCACTCTGCCAAAATACATGAGAATAGAGAAGAATTAAAAATCATAGATATACTTCATATAATTGGATATTAGCTAGGCAAGGTACAAAAGAAAATAAATGTTCTCCTAACAGGTTATTACTTTACTGGAAGATGTTGGGGCAAAGTACAACCCTTCAAAGAAATGAAAGGATGATTGAAGATTCTCACATACAAGGAAGATGGCATTTCAAAATAATTGAAATCATATGTGCTACAATGTAGCCATAATCCTAATGCTCTATTTTATCAAACAAACATTAATGGGAAGAAAAGTCGTACTTCTCTAGCAATGAGTACATCTTCTTCAGAGCATCTTCACATGGAAGCTTGGGATCATCAACAAAAGAGGAGACACGTTTCTCTAATTTCATCAGGTCTTGGTATTCAAAAGCCGCCTCTCTCAATGCATCCGCTTTCCCCTCAGGCCAATCAAAGTGCTTGAGAACTGCCCGTTCATCAACCTTATTACAGGTGGAAAAAGTAAAAAAATATTTATAAACAGATCTCCAAGAATATTTCTAGTAGATTCAGAAATGAGTATGTAGATTGTTCACAAAGTCTAATAATACATGGTCCCACATCCAAGGATATTCTGAAAAATCAGAGCTTACTTAATAGGAATTCCAAAATAAGAAGAGAGCTGGTCTTGGAAATCAATGTTTCAAAGGACTCAAAGCTATGGCAGCATATATATCCCTGTGTGTGTGTGTATATTTATATATCCTTGTATGTAACTGGTGTCTCTTTCTAATCTAGAATTCTAAGTATCTGTGACATATGAAGATAATAATTTTACACTTATCCCAAAAAAAAACAAATAGAGTAATTTTAAACAATGAGAAACTTAATAGCATACCAAGAATGAAAGTTCCTCATCTAGCCAGTTTACAAAAGCCACCAAATCTTTTATGTCAGTGAAGGAAGCTGCTCGAACTTCAGTTGCTAATGACATGACAAAATCACCTTGAGTTTCCACATCGGCTTTCACCTGGATCCAGTGCATAATTTTAAAAAATTTTAACAAATACCATGCTTTATGCTCAATATAAGAAGATAAATAAATATAAAGGGAAAATTTAACACACAGCTAAGAGGAATGATGATTTATTCGCAATCTCCCCAATCATGTTACTTCTAGCATCTGATGCATTAGATGTTTGAGAAATCAATGATGAAGTATCCTTCTTTGCCTCTCGTTTCATCAATGTCTGATAAAATTCAACTAGTTCAGGAGCCCGGTGAACTTTATCTCCACTTCCTCCCCCTCTAGGTAGGCTTCCTGGTGGAGGAGGTGGCCGAGGTGGTCCACCAGGTGGTGGTGGCGGAGGTGGGGCACCAGGTGGAGGTGGAGCAGTTGGTATTTCACCTGAAGGATTTGAATTTGTATTGGCAGAAGAACCTCCAGATCGTTTAGGAGGTGGCCGAAGCACCCTAGGAGGCCTTTTCTCAATGTCAGCAAGTTTCATCTTGCTTATTGTTTGAGAATCAGTCTTACCATCATTAGATTGGTCAATTGAATCACCAGAGACAGCAGCCTTTTCCTTTATTTGAGAAAGTTTTGGTGGCAAAGTTAGAGGTCTCTCTCTTTCAACCTTGGCTGAAGATTCATATGATTTGTCACCAAACTTCTCTGCTCTTGCTTGGCCAGCCCTTTCTTTAATTTGCTTCTCCCTCTCTAAGGCCAACTTATGCCGATCTTTATATGCAGGATATTTCTCATCTAAGACTCCTTCAACTGATTTAGACATCAATTGGAATGAGGAAGCAACATTATTCAGTGAGCCGCTGGATGGAACCCTTGTTCTAATATTTGGAAGAGTTGGAGTTTCAGGAGAGTCAGTAGGTTCCTGCTCCCCCTTGCCAAAGGTGGTGATGGCTATACTATCATCTGCATTCCTTAACATCAGGGCTTCCAATGGACCCCTTGGTCTCTGGTTCATGCTTGCCCTGCTTGGAGAACCTCCAGAGAGAGATCTGGTTGGTGATGAAAGAGCACTTAAATCATCTTTGCTTTTGCTCCATTTCTTCAACTTTTGGATTAAGCTAGGTTTCTTACTGAGATTGCTATATCTACTGGTGGAACTATCCATAGAAGCATTGTCAAAGTCTTCACTTCCAGGGGAGGATGGGTGGGAAAAGTTGCTTTCGATATCTGTGTCCCCTTGTCCACGTTCTGATCCTGCATACTCTAACATCATCTGTTTAGCCTTCTCTTGGGATTTGGGGCTCAGACTCTTGTTGAGATCACGAGCTGACATCTTTCCTGCAGGTGCTTGATAGTTCCGGAGCTCATACCTTAAGCATGCATTGACCCAGCGAAGGTACACTAGCTCTTCAACTTCACTGAATCTATTCATCTGAAGTCCTTCCACTTGTTTTGACAGGTCCTCATTTGCATGCCTAAGATTATTGACCTCTGCCCTTGCATTGGCAACCATATCGCTCTGCAATGTGAGGCAAAGCACAGAAAGAATAAGTTCAACCCATCACATGTACCCTCACAGATTAAAACAGGCTTGATTTATGATTTTAAAGAGCCTACTAACTTTAACCAAGTTGTTATATAAAGCCATCCTTCAATTATCTATCAAAACTTCTTCCTAGTCAGTTGTCTCCTTGTTGAGAAGCTTGAACAAGGTCGTCATAGAGAAGAAAAGGAAATTTAAAAAAAAAAAAAAAAGTTGGGCTAGTACAACAAGCATTCAGAGATGATGCAATGTTGTTCTGTCACCAAGTTACAAGCCAAGTGGATATGATGCGTGTCACTGCATTACCTAATGATCTCAATAATTAATATTTAAATTCTTAAGTTACTATCTCCACTGATATCTTGTTTGACAAGTTACATGTTTAAATTAGTATGGGAAAAAGATGTTAAGTCAACAGTTAAACTTTAAGATGCTGTAGATGATGAAAGTTGACTTCTATAATCAACAGACAATATACTGATATCCTTATTACTTCATAGCTACTTTATATCCCTTCGACTGAATATTATGCATCTATTGATTTCATACTTAGAGAGAACCATGTCAGTATCTTATTTGTCCCGCATAAGAATCACAAATGCAGAAGCCAAATAAGAAAAATGAAAGAAAAGCAGATGTGCACATAACAGCAGGATAAAAGCATGCTATAGAGCATTGTGATTCCAACCTCTGTCATATTGGAGAGGGCTGCTATTCTAGCTTCAGCAGCATCAAGTTTTACAGTCAACTCCCGCTTTTCATGTTGAAGTTCTTTGTTTTTCCTCTTAAGCTCCACAACTTCAAACTCTAACTCCTTTGCAGCTTTCAGCTTCTTTTCAATTTCAACATCTTTCTTTACAGCTTCTTCCTCTTTTGCCTGCAAACCAAAAACTTGTTGCTTGAGCAACAACAACTGGCCTTTTGTCTGGTTAGCATCAAGCTGAATCTGCCTTTGCAGTTCCTTGATCTTGTTCCTTGCCATCTCAAGCTCCTTCTTTGCTGAAACTCCATGTGCAATCTCTTCCTGAAGCTTTTTCCTCTCAGCTTGCAAAGAGTTAATGGTGATATTGAGCATGTCAATCTCTACAGTCTTGATCTTGAGTTGCCTTTGTAACTCGAGAATATCTGATTCCTGCTCTTTCAATCCATAGTACTCAAGCAATTCACCTTCCAGCTTCACTTCCCTCTCCTCTAATTCCTTTACTAGTTTCTGCAACCGTTCCAATTCACTTGCATTTTTTGCCATCGCAATTTCATATGTTTTGTCTTTCTCTGCCTTATCAATCTTGTTACCAGGTACTGGAAATTCAATCTCCCCAGATAAAAGATCTTCGAATTCGGGCAAGATCTCCTCATCATCAATATCAGGTGGATTGACATAAGTTCTATTAAATATACTACTAATTAATTTAACCTCTTCTTCCTCCTCTTCCTCCTTCCCCTGTAACAGTTACCAAAAAAAACAAAAAACAAAAAACTTTCTTAGCTTAAAGAAAATTACAGAAAACAACAAATCAAACTTGCAAGTCAGATTTGCACAGCCATAAAGAGATGGAAAATTTAATTGAAGTTTGAACATGTACTTACGTCCTTCTCTTTGAATCTATCATTAGAATATTTATCTTGCTCTTTGTCTCCCTCCTCAAACTGATGTTCAAAGCTTGCCTCTCCATTTTCTGAGTTTCAGTATTACCCAAAAATGAAAGTCTTAACAGAATGAAGTTTACAAGAAAAACGAAGACAAAAATGTAGTCTCCAACCTAAGATTAGCCATCATAATACATTGAGAACAGTTTTATTGACTACAAATATGGATTAAAGAAAGGGATCAACTTTCTTCTTCATAAGCATTGAGATTGGAAAAAATAAGTGACACTTACAGGACCACGCACACGTGCACATATACACACACACACATATATATATGACTCATAGAAACGAGTACCTGAAGGCTTGACTGCTAAGGTCGATGACCTCGAGCTTTTGATATTGAGCTGCTTAACTGCATAGGCTGCAATTGAAGCAGCAACCAGGAGGCCTAACCTGATTACCATGGAGATACAGTTGATAGGAAAATCTTAACCTTCAACTCATCCATACAAAGAACACAATTCCATGACACCCCACCACCATTTCTTCCCAATCCCATCATTGATGAATATCAACTCATCAGGCCACTTGATATGCAACAACTGCAACCCGGAATCTGTAAAGGGCAGACTGCTTAACAAGACAAAGGTGCAATTCTAAACAAAACCCCGATTAAAAACTTGCATTTATACACAAACTCAAAAAGCCATATCCAACTATAAACATTCCCACACCAGCTTTATCATCTTATCAGGTTTATGGACCTTTCAAGGAGTTAAATTTCTTGCATTCACAAAGTTCCTGATAAGTAGAATTCCAGCACAACTCTCTTGCTAAGGACTACAGCAACCACCAATAACTAGTGGCCAATCTTCTCTTAAGGGATTGACAAGTCAGTATTTTGTGACTAACATGTTGGTACAGTCGTGCAGTGGTATATAGACACTTAAAAAGAAGCCAAAAAGATAAGCAAATATAAATTTGAACAAAAACAAGTACCCCTCAGTGTGTGTCTTGCTTGTTTTAAGGTATATCTATATGGCTGCTACATGCAGTGAAAAAAAGGGTGAGAAAATTGTCTTTGTCACTAATGCCACACAATATTTCTGATGGCTCTTTTCCAGCTAATGGTTAGGTGCTGTTGCAATTAAATTTCTCACTAATATAATCAAGCTTAGGTAGATAATAATAACTCTTTTTTTGATAATAACTCAATGAGTTATTATTTGCCCAATGAGATAATAACTCATTAAACATACATCTACCATTCATAATTCATAGCCATATAAATAATCTGAACCGAAATAGGCTTTGATTAAAGGGTTTAAAACAGTTGATTATTATGATCTTATGGGCCCCCTTTATAGATTACATGCATGTCTGCATTTCTAGCCAATCAAGCAAATTCCTCTTCAGGACACTTCTGTTTTTATTGCAGTGGACCCACAAAGAATCTTTCATCCAAGGGTTTTAGTTTGTCTGATTAGTGGTGATAAAATTAACAACAACAATCCTAAGGGAAAAATTTCAGATAGTGGGTCCAACTCAAAGTGACTCCTGCACTGTGGTGGGACATGCTTTCCCTTCCTTTGGCTTTCCACAAAATGAAGATGGTTAAAACATGGTTAACTAAACTTTTAGATGATGGACCCAAAAACCCACATATTATCCTTTTTGGCTTTTCTCCAAACTTGTTCCCTTGGTTTTTTTTTTTTTTTTTTGGTGTGTATATTAGATAAAGTTAATGTATTTATCTTTGGCTTCCTTTAGTACAATCCCAATCAATTATTCAATTAACAATTTCCATTAAATTCTAACAAAATGCACAGAGATAATATTCTCTGCGCTAGCCACTATTGGTGCAGAAAATAGATTTGGCTGAGACTATGGATATGATTGGCCTATATGTTTTCAAAGTCCAACAACATGTGGTACCAAAAAAAAGCAGTCCATCAAAATGAACCGCAATTAAGAAGCAAAGAGGTGGACAAGTGGACTCCATCCATTATTCCATCATTTAATCCAAGTAGTTTGGCCTAGGAATTTGGTGGTGTGAACTTGTCCAAGTGCTGCTACTTTCAAAAAAAAAAAAAATTTAATACTAATATATAGTGTTGAGGATAAAAATGAAAAAAAAAAAAATCGTTTTCTGGGTCATGTTTTTTTATGGACTCCACCGTCCCTCAGTAGCAGCCAAAGCATTATCTGAAACCCCAGTGACTCTGGGGCTCTTGTAATCCTCACCTCAAATTATCTAGCCCAAAATCACACGCAGCTGGCTTCAAGAATATGAAATAAACGACAAAACTTAACTACAGTTTGTT
This sequence comes from Quercus robur, assembly GCF_932294415.1. Lineage (NCBI taxonomy): Eukaryota > Viridiplantae > Streptophyta > Magnoliopsida > Fagales > Fagaceae > Quercus > Quercus robur. The sequence goes on along the minus strand of NC_065534.1, from coordinate 1,541,291 downwards.
ATGTACTGTACATTCAATCTTGTGGCTAATTTGTCTGTTTTTGCAATTCAGTCACATAATTGAGTATAATTGTCTGTTTTTTGCAACGCAGCCAGCCATATGATTGAATTTAGTTTGGAATACAAACGCTTAAAGTTTGGTCCTAGAAAAAATAAATAAATAATAAAGCTAAATTTAATGTTTCATTTTTTTTTTCTTTTGACATACTTTCTTTGTTTTGGCTAGAAAAAAAAAATATAAAATAAAAATAAAATGTGGAGCATAGCAAAGCTTACAGAGTGGAGACCAGAAAAGAGGCAGGACTGAGTCATAGGATAGTAGAGGAGATGGGCAAAGCAGACAAGAAGATAAGAGTTGAGACTTGAGGTTGAGGTCCCTGTGGGCTGTGGCTGAGCGAGGGGTTTTACTTTTTGGGTTTAAGGGTCAAAGCCTGGGCGGGAATTAACTTTGCTGACTTTCTTCTTTTTCTTTTTGCGTCTATTCAAAGTACAGATTGCTCACTGGAACATCCTAAATTAACCGCGGTCCGTTTATTGTTTCAAAAAGTCTAATTTGCCTTTTCTTAAAATACCCTTTCACTTTCTTAAGCCAACAAAAATAAAAAAACCCCTTTCACCTTATTTTTTATTATTTTAAAATCAAGTAATAAATTATGTTGGTGTGCAGAAAACAAAATCCATAAATTATGATTGGTCATTATAAAATTAGTCAAAGTGCATCAGTAGCCATTTCTTATGAAAATAATGTTACCAATAACACCTCCTTACTAGAAAAAAAAAAAGGTGTCCCTAAGGGTTGAACACTTGAACCCAATTGTGTGAGACTCATTTATTAATATGGTTTACTGTTTGATTTGGAAATCCAACATTATATTTGTGGAATTTCTATCTAATAATTGATTTAGATATCCAATAATACATTTGTTAAAATTTGTATCTAATAAAAATGTATTCAATAAAAACATATTAAGAAATTGGCTGTCCACACGATAATGTTTTACTCTTTGCATTTCAAAATGCAATTTTTTTAAGAAAGCACTTCTTGAAATTATTACCAAACACTTATTTTATATTTTCAACATTAAAAGGCACATTTTGGCTTTTAAAAGCCAAAACAAAAGCACACTAAATAGTGTGATATTAAACTTAAACCTGACCTTTTAATATTATATATTATTATAAAAAACAAGTCTATTCTAAGAGCAAACGTGACATATTATATGTAACATTGAGTTACTTCATTCAATGTAACGTTGTTAGCTCAATGTAAGCTGCTTTATTGACAATTATGTCACTTTCTCAATGTAATATTGTTAGTTTCTTAATAAAATAAAAATTATCTAATATTATTAACCTCTTGTTTTTTATTTTTTTTCCTTCTAATACAAGTGATAGATTTACTTATATATCTACTTCTTTAGGTCATAGGTCATTCAAGACATGTTAAGGATGAAGTGTTTGTAAGAAAACTATAAACAAATTCTAACTATACGTTATATTATTTACAAAATATCTCACCTTGTATAATAATTGAACATAAAATATATTATGTTTCCTTAAAGAAAAAGAAAACTACAAAATTTAAAATACTTTCAATAACGAATATAGATAGCTTAATTGTATCGATTATACTTTATTAGAAAATAATTACATTATTTTAAAAAGGCCTTCGGACTAACACTAATAATTTTCATCTACTATTTTCATTTTTCACTTAACAAAAAAATAAATTGTCAAATCTTGACTCTCTAGTGAGATATTTAGCAGAAAATCAACATAAATAATAACAACTTCTTTTAAATCTTGACTGCCCTTGGAGGAAGGACATAAATGATGGCTGGTATGCTGCAAACAATGAAAGAAATAAAAAATCCTCCATACCAATCGCACCAAAATTTTACAAAAAGTCTTAATACACAAAAAAAAAAAAAAACAATAAGGGATTCCACAAAGAGCCCTTTTCTATTATTTTTACAAGCAACTGCAAATCTCTACACTTAGCGGACTATGAATATCAAGCTTGGTTGACCCATTTCCACCTTCGACCAACCTCCTCAAGAACCTTGGCACGAGATTGACTTTTCCTCGCCTCATCCTCTACCCAAGATCTGCATTAAATGCTTCCATTAATTAGACTAAACAGACATATTATAACACAATTACAATCCTAGCACATGGCTATCTCCAACAGTATAATATTAGCATATCATTTTAAAAAATTAATAAAAAGCAATACCCTGTTGCTTCATTACCTAAGAATCCGGAGAGCTTCCTTCTCAGCTTCAAGTATAGATTTTGTATCAAGCAGTCCTTCCCGCTTGTTCTGTAATTCACTGCGCATATCCTGTAAATTACACTGTTCAGTGACATACAAAGTCCTCTCATACACAAGCTTTTCTGACATCTCATCAACCTCTTTCTTTAGACTCAGAGCAAGTTGCTTCTGACAGTCCATGGCTGCCTTCTCCTTCAAATGCTCAGCAAAAACCTTCTCTTGAACAATCTTCTCCTGTTCCAAATCACTAAGCGCGGAGAAATAAACCTTCTCCACCTCAAAACCAAAAGTTTTCTGTTCAATCAGCTTCTCATCCCAATACCTCTGTATATCTCCTCTGCCAAGTAACTCAGACCTAATTTCTTCCATCGCTGCTTGCCTAGCAGAATTCTCAACTTCTAGTCTTGCTAATTCAATATAAATTGCTTCTGCCATCCTTCCACTTGTTAGTGCCACTGCAGCTTGTGCTTTTGTTGAAGGTTTGTTTGGTTGAAGCCGCTTGCTCTGTCCTGCAAATGGTAAATTTGACACGGTTTCCGTTTTCTCATCAATGTGAGTGATTCACTTTAACACATCTATGCGTGTGCATGGAAATATGAACAACTCCCTACATATAGAAACAGGAGTGCGCAAGCTTGGATCTACTCAACTCAACTAAGCATTAATCCCAATTGAATTAGATGCAAGCCTCAGATTATATAGAGAGAATGGTGATGAAGAAATCTACATGATGAGCGTTAAAAGTCTGCTTATTAATAATCTATGCTTTGTTATTAACATTAAAGAGGAATAGTAGCAAGTTTTCATATTTTCAAATTGTTATATCTTTTCACTGGCTTTACTCTTGTACTTACGCTCAACAGATCCTAACAGTTACATCACTTTATTGGCCAAAGAAGCTTAATTTATGTAAACGGTATATAGAATTATGTGTGGAAATGACAGTCTGAGTTATATTTGTCAATGATTGTACTTCTAAGGGTAACACAATCAGCTTGGGACTGCATCTCGTAAAGCAGATGTCAATAGTTTGGCCCCTCCTCCCCTTGGGGAATCTTACTTATCAATAAATACATACATATATATATATGTGTGTGTGTGTGTGTGTGTGTGTGTGTGTGTGTATATTTGTGAATGATTGCATTCACAAAAGCTCCACAAATTTTACAAACCGGTAATTTAATTTTATATATACAAGTTTGTGAGCACGCCTTTGATAACGTAAAATTGGAGGTCAGGCTGCCGATCAATCACCTCTCCCAGACCCCGCAAACATGGGAGCTTTGTTCACTAAATATAACCTTTTATTTTGTGTCTATGTCCATGGGCTTGAGAAACATAATTTTAAAACATGAGGAAGAAGAAGGAATACCAAATACTTTTCTCACTATGCTCTTGTCCCCAGCCGACATGTCTACAAAAAGTTCTGCCAATGCATCTGAACTGATCTCCCTCCAATCCAGAAAACCCAATTCTTTTGCTGATATCTGGACTGTAAACAAGTCAGGTTTTTAAAAGCTATGAAAGACTGATGAAGTGTCACTTTGATGTATATTCAAAAAATAAAATCAGAAACAATATCAATGAAGATTACATTAGAAAATATTCTTTACCTGTTCTATTATTCCTGGCATGAATTCATACTCTAACCGGGCTTTCCAGTGAATCAAATCTTGACGAGAGAGAAACCTGCTGCACCAGATATTTTTTATTAAGAGAAATGGAAATTTAAAAATAATTAGAAAAAGTGCTGCACATATTGTACCTCTCAGGGAAAAAATAAATGTGCCCTTGGTTATCTGAATTATTATCACTCGAGTTCTTATTTGATAGCTTACTGGGAATGACACCAGCCTCTGCTAGGCCTGAATGGCAAATCCAAGAGCAAAGTTCATTATAAAGAAATTACAGCCAAAAAAAAAAAAATGCCCCATCCACAACCCCAAAATAAATATCTTCTCCCCAGGGCACTAGGTTTAACCATTCCATATCCCCTTGAAATAGCAGGCAAACATCAGATTTAAGCCTTACATTGAATTGACTCAAAATCTGCGTCTTCAACACTTATATCATCAAACGCAGCATCCATAGAGCTCGAAAGTGAAATTGCTGGAAAGATCCTGTGCTTCAGATTCCTATTAAAGGCAAACAATAAGTTCTAAGCCAGACCTGCATTTACTCTAAACTTCTACAGGTCAAAAATCTTTTTATTTATAAGTACAAACCAGCTGCTACCTTTCCAACGACGAATTTACTTGAACCAGCCATCTTGCATATTCCCTTCTAGTGCACAATTCATCTGCCTTGACATCATCTTCAATGATCTGTATACCTTAATTACAGTTCAGATATTTATGCTCAGAACTGGACCCAGAGCTTTTTCAAATTAGTCTACAATCTTATAGCTAAAATTACATACAAAAAGTCATATTATCATATATGCAGAACTGGAAAGTTGTAAGGCACACAAACTATTGATGATACAAGATCAATAGCAATTTTAGCTAAACAAAAAAGATATATTGGAAGTCCCATCGTGCTTTAAGACAAGTACTTCAAAAGTCTGCTGTTTATCCAATGACTACACATTAGTTGTCGGGACAACTTACCACTTATCCTAAAAGCCTAAGCTGATAGGAAAAGATAACTTTAATCACCTTTATTCTGAAACTTCCTCTCACGTGGGGGACCCAAGCTACCCTAAATTGAATGGTTCTCAACATACAAAAGTTTTTAAGTTAAATGGAAGGTAGCATGGAGACAAGATTGAACTCAAGAGCAACTTCTTTGAAACCATGACAAATTACCACCTATCTTAAAAGACTAAGCTAATAAAAAATAAAAGAGCTAACTTTAACCATTTAACCCTTCCAACACTATCCACATGCATTTCATATTTAATTCCTCCCACCTTTGTTCTTAATTCCTCCCACAAAGAGTAAACATTTTGGTAGCTTCAGAATCTTGTATGACATATGCCTCTCTCTGATATATACCTATGTTGCTTCTTCTTCTTTTTGATAAGTAAATAGTAGAGATAACCGATGTTTTATACCTATGCTACTTCAAACTAATTAATGTATTTATACTAATAAAAAGTAAGAAACAAAATGTATAATGACTCAAATACGGCTGATATAGTTCATTAGAAAATTTATGCAAGGTTTTTCAGAAGTTCTAATCCCCTATTCTCCCACACACCCACACATTATGCTTTAAAAGGCACACCTTCAGTTTCTTCAATATTGATAAAGCTTCCTGTTGAGTAGAATCCACAGCAGCTGGAATTATAATACGTTCAAGCTTGTCCATAGATGCTGAGCACATGTTCAGAATAGGAACATTGATTTCATTAAAAGAGAGAGGTTATTAGAATGCTGCTAAAAAGAAAAGATAAAAGATGCTAATATAAATCCAAATCTTTGCTACTACCACATATGAGGAACTAAATTACAAGGATCCATCCTTTAATTTTCCTTTTTTCCTCAATTCAAACAAATAATAAAACAAATAGCTCATGAAGGAAAAGACATAATCATATGGTAATAGACTAATAGTCCTAACCAGCTCAGACCTAGTCAAATCCAGGTAAATTAAAACTGATTTATCACTGCAAAGTTATTCCTAAATTGAAAAACCTAGGAAATTATTTAGTTATTTATTAATTATTTTCGTTAATTACAATTTACAACTATCTACCCTAAACTTTGGGAATATTTACAATGTGTGCCCTAATTAAAAACCAATTGCAATGTCCACCCACCCCATTGTCCAAATCAGTGCCTAAATGAGGATTAGTACACAGTTATTCATTATAAACTAAGGAGACAATTGCAATGTATACGGTATACCCTAAACCATAAAATTATACAATCAACACCATATTTCAAATTAATCTACCCACTAACTTGGAATTAACAAGTTGATTGCATTTTTTTTTTGGGGGGGAGGGGGGGGGGGTTTAGGGTGCACATTGCAAATAGTAAATACCCCAAATTATGAGGATACCTAAACAGTTTAAAAACATATAAATAACAAAGACAGTAACACTAGGAGAAGTGTTAAAACCTTTGATCTGAAAATACCTGAAGTAACAGTCTTAGCAGCACCATTAATTATACCATCTGGGCTGGCACCAGACACCACATCGCTCTCATCAGATGCAGCAATGCCCGTAGTTTCGTTTTGATCATCTTTGGTACCAGTTGGAGTTAATATCCCATGCAAAGCATGCAATGGACTACCAAATTGAAACTTGAGACCTTAAGAAAAAATCCAAAACCCAAAATCAAAATCAAAATCAAAATTCCTTTATTAAAAAAAAAAAAAAAATAGAAACTACTGTGCCATCAACCAATTTACCAACTGCCCATCTCATGTCCATCTAAAAATATTCATTAGCCTAACAAACCACTGTATCATTAACTAAAAAAAAGAAAAACCAATTTTTAAAATACAATAGAGTGGTGTTCTTTTTGATAGTTACAATAGAGGAGAGGGGGCATTTGAACCCTGGACATCTTCAATGGAAACACCAGAAAGTGCCAGTTGAGCTACAAGACTCTTGGCACTATAAGGTGGTGTTCTACAAACCATAGAACCAGTTCAGTTCTGATAAAAGCTGAACCAAAATTGAAAGACCATCAAAATTGAACAATGTTAGTTTTCCTATCTATTACTTCATTTATTTTACCAAACAGAAAACAATTCAAACCAGTTATATTGTCCCCAACTGGCCCGAGTTCTATGACATGCCAAACCCAAACACCCTCTTCAAATGTACAAATAATTCTCAGTTGAAAACAAAATCCAAAAGAGCAAAAGTGATTAACTTTGTAGCTAGTAGTAGTAGTAGTGGCAGCTAACCTCTTCTTGATAGTGAGAAGTGAGCAATGGCAGCCACTAGAATAGCCAATGAGGCCCCAATTCCCCCAATCACAAATGTAGGCAACCCTGCACATTTACCAACAACAACAACAACAACAAAAACCCAGCTCAATAATCATTCAAAATTGAAATTAACCAAATGGGGTTTTGAGATAAAAAAAACCTGTCTTGCTCTTCTTCTTGTAGGGGATCGGAGGTTCAATGAAAGCCCAACCGCCGTAGTCGGTGGTGGAATTCTGGTCCGGAGAGGACCAAGACAGCTCGAGGTCATTCTGAGCAAGCGAGGCATGGAAATGGAGTCGCGGTCTAGGGTTAGGGATTGGGATTGTGTGTCTGGAATTGCAGAGAATTGGGGGAATACGACGTCGTAGTAGTAAGAGTGAGGAAGGATTGTTGTGAGTGGGGACGAAGAGAAAGGTAGACGAGGAGGAACACATTTGAAATTGAATTTGCTGATTTTTGTTTCGTTTTGGGGGCAAAAATTTTGGGATTTTTAGGGTTAGGGATTGTGTTGTGAGCTGAGATCGGACATGGGAGTATATGAGTATCTATCTGTGTTGCAATTGCAATGGAGTGGAGTTGAGAACAGACTGTGAGTGAGACTGACAGAGAGAAATGGTTGGTTTGGGTTTAAAACTACGCAATAAGTTGGTTGTTACTTGTTAAGGCGACCTTTATTATGATTTTGTTAAGGCAAGAAAGAACTCCCAAAATTTTTATTATAATTTTTTTTTTTTTTTGATAAATTAGCATGTTTGGTACATGTGTTTAAACATGTATTTTCAGTTTTTAAACAATATTACAAGAATTTTCATACTTTTTTACCCACACATATTTCCAAAAAATATAAATAAAATTACTAAAACAATATTACCAACCGGCGGGCAAATCTACCTAATCCCCCCTCTCCCAAATGGTACTTATTAGAATATTCTATTTTTATAAAATAATTAATACCCAAATTATGGAAGAAATGACACTCCCTAAATTTGGACTCTAGAGTCTAGACAAATGACACTCCTTTATGTTTGTATAAATGAGAAATTTTTTTTTGTTTTTTTGGAAATAAAATGTTTTATTACAGAATTCATTGTTATAAGAAGATATGTATTTATCTTCACATTTATATAAACCACTCAGGGGAGTGTCATTTCCTCCATAATTTGAGGATTTTCATTTTTATGAAACTTCGACAAAGTTGAAGTACTTTTGTTAAGAAAACGCAGGATTGAAGTAATTTTGTTAGGTTTGGTTGTTTTCTAGAATCCAAATATTTTATGTAAATGCTGCAGTTTTTTTAATAGGATATTTTTAAAATTTAATCTTACTTTATGAGGTAAAATTTTTAAAAATCTAAATCTAAATCTAAGAAATTAGATTCACTTTGTCATCAATACATGAGTTAAGCTGTAACTATATTTAATATTATCGTAAAATTAAAAGAATAAATCAATAAAAAATTAGTGATGTGGCCGATGATTTGAGTCCAATACGGTTCACTTTGGTCACTACCATCTAGTTTGGTCTAAATCGGTTTATTTCAGTTCATTTTGGTCACTTCGATCCATTTAGTTGATTTCAATCTAACTCGGTCTATTTTAGTCCATTTTGATTTTTTGGTCCATTCAATTGATTTCAGTCCAATTTGGTCAAGTTCAGCCATTTGATCTACTTACTTAAGAATGACAAAAGATAAGTTTGGACCCGAATTAATTAAAAAATATAAATGAAAAGAAGTAATATTATTATTTTTATGTTTAATTTAATGATTTATGGTATTATCTTTCTTTATGCTATTTTTTTTCCCCTAGTTGATATTAGTATTTTAATTTCTGAGTGAATTACAAAATCATTAAAGTTTTTAATTAACATGTCCATTCAGTCATGCTAGAAGCAATAATCAAGTTTAGCAAACTACCAAACAAACCAACAAAACCCCAATGAAAACTGAGTTTCCTAATCTTTAATAACAGACCATTATATATAGAATAACAAGGGGAGTACTTTGCCTAACAAAATTCTGGCATAGAGTAGTGTGTCTTCTCTTCTGTACCTGTCTTCTAAAGATTTTGACACTCATACAGGTTACAGCACAGCTATAATACTTTCACAGGCAGGGATAAAGAATACAACAACCAAGACTGTAATATTTTGGATCATCAACATATTAATCAGGATCGATCATATGAATTTTTTTGTCATTCCAATATATCCAAAGTCATACTCCCTGATATCTCCTTGATTGACAATCTTATTTTACTAGTTCTACTAATGTCATCAATAGGGATCACCTTCATGTTTAAGCAACTTTTTTTCATTTTTAACCCCACTTTCCTTGTCTTTTCACTTATCTACCTTAACATTTTATTTCAACTACACACAATTTACAAATGCCTTTTGAATTCTAGTACTTCATTTTCCACAGGAACACTCAATTATCAAGTCGTTCCATTCTTCTAGTTGTATCTTAAAACAATAAAGAAATCCTGTTAAGTAATGAAAGTGACTACAATTACAATTCACATTGATCAAACAATAAAGAAATCCAATTACTTGATGTGTCTACAAAAATTTCTGTGAGAGTGAAAGAGAGGTTTCACGGCATACTTAACATTCAGCAGATACTATCATTACCATTTCCATGAGGATCAGTGCACAAAAATCCCCGATTAATTCAGATAAGTTACATAGCATCTCCAAGTCAACTAACTACACAACTGAATGCTGAACTGTATAGTCCATTGGTCTGTAGCTATCACCTTTGGCATTAGTAGGAGTGACAACAACAAGAATAACACAACCACCAAGAATAACGATCAGCATACCTAAACAGTTAAGCAACAATGCTTCAGTAGAGAAACGTGATATTACTTGGTTGGTCTGTAAGAATGTAGCCTTCTCTAAAATTCCAGTGGTAGCTGAAGCAATGGCTAGTCCATATATATAAATCCCCAAGAACACGTGCCAGGGAAGCAGTGCAGCTCTATTGCTTACTGAACCACCAGGATACCAAAAGGTTGAAAAGCCAGCAGCCCACTACATGAACAAAAGTTAGAATTCAGGAAGTTATCTTGGAAGAAGAAAAATAGGGCAAATATTGGAAATCTTTCCCATCTCTTCTTGTTGTTGCACATATCCAAAAGTGAAAAGATAAATACTAAATAAATATAAAAACCCAGGTTAACAAAAGTTCACTAAATTCTCCAATAGGGTTGTCAGTATTCAGGATTGGCATTCAAACGCTTATCATTAATTTAGAGTTAATATCCAAGAATAGGAAGGTGCTTCAGTTATTTGATGTGAATAGATGTATGGCACAAGGGAAATGATGCTAATAGAGAGATTGAATTGAATAAACATCAGCAGAGGATTCAGATCCATTTAAGAGAATAGATGCAGATGGATGGGAAGAACAGACCTGGATGCCAAATAGGAACAGACAAGCCAGACCCAACCAAGAATGCATACTGTAGAAGTTGTCAATGCCCTTCTCATTGTGAAACTTATAAGCAGCCCATACCCCTATCAAGCTCAAACAAAATGCTACAGATTGCAATGTAAGATGCACTGCCTTCTTAAAGCTTTTAGTTCCTGAGACTGTCTTGTATGCTAGCATTGCTGCAACAACCACAAAGAGTTAACCATGTTACCTATCTGATTTCTACATTGTTTATATGATCTTTCTAAATTGGTAGAAACCCCAAAAAACAACTTTAAACATCTTTCCTACCTAAAATCCAGCGTTCAAGCTGATAAGAGAATGAAACATGATTAGTATAAGGAGCATGCACACAAGATACACAAAATAGCTTTTGAATACTGCGCCAAAAATATTCTTGAAATTGCAGTGTAATAGTAATAACAATAACAATAATGATCGTGATTAACTCCGCATTTGTCTATGCATAGTATCATATATTTTGTTCACAGCTAGTTCCAAGTCCAGAAAAAGGAGGGCTGTGGTAGGTTGATGGTCAACAGAAAATTTAGTCACTCTATTATGCATTGCTATTGAGGATCTATAATTCTATATCCAACTGCAAAATTTTGGGACCATGGCTTGGTGGTTATTGTTGTCAAAAATCATGATGATTATGATGCACCAACCATGAACTTTCTAAACATAAGCTGAAATTTCATAAAGGTAACCCTCTCATGCATTGGTGTCTAAATCAAGGAGGAACCATTTCGTTATGAAGACTAGTTTTTTACAAATATAGAATAGTAAATGGTGCCCCATCATTTAAAATCCGATGTCATTTCTTATTGGGTGCAATTGGATTCTAAATAACATGATGAAATAAGATTTTAAATTACAGGGCACCACATACATCTTTATATTTGTGAAAAATTAATGGGGCTTTGTTTAGAAGAAAACCCATTTTGGCATAACAGATTCCCAAGTTATATATGCAAGTTTAGTTCAGATATGGTTTCAGAATCAAAATTGACCAACCCGGTTTCTGCTAAGCAGTGAGTGTTGGTGCAGTAATTAACATAAAAAACTAATTGCTTCATTGAAGCTGATAGAGTATAGAGAGAAGAGATAAGTACCTTCACCATTGAAGAGAATGAGGCCAATCACCATTAGTACAGGATGAACCTAAAAAACAAACATATATATATACGTATAGGTAAATTCAAGGGGAAAAAGATGAGATCTTCAATTCAAAAAATGAAATGAAGATAGAAAGAGAGTTTGTGTGAACGTTGAAGATGAGATCTTTGTTGTTGTTGAGAGAAGAGAGAGACAAGCCGCCCCTGAAATGCAAAGCCCATGTCAGAACCAAAGCCGAGACCGCCAGTCCGATTGCCCTCACCGTTGCCACCATTGCTTTCCGATTTGGATTTGGATTTGGATTTGGAGTTGGAACTGCCATTCTATAATTTCACTGCCAGTTAAGACTAATAAAACCTTTTTTTTTAACGCTTTTTGACCCTTTTATTTTATTTATTTACTTTTGGTAAATTAGGCATTTTGTCCTTAACTTATATATTACGTGTGAATTTGGTCCTTAAATGAGTCAGTTTAGTGGAAAAAAAAACCGCTCATGGTTGAATAATAAATTTGAGGTTGAATATTGTATATATCAAAAATCGATTGATATCTTGATCTGTTAATAAATATGTTATTAGGAGCTAATATATATATACACACACTAGCCTTTGAGTGCGTGCTTACAAGCGTGATCAAAGGTTCTTTTATTTTTTTTGGTAAAAATTAATAATTTACATATATTATAATTTAGAAATATATATTTTTTATTTTTCAAACAAATAAAAAGAATAAACTTTAGAAATAAATTTCTTTTTTGAACGTAAAGGAAAAAAAATCTTAAATTTTAAGGGTACGTTTGGTATGCTGTAATAACTCCTCTAATAGAATAGTTATTCATGTGTAATAGCAATTCGGTCATTTGGTTACATCTTTATTACATGAATTAGTTATTACATTGAAATAACTATTCTTTAAATTGAATGATAGTCATTCTTCTTTAAACCGGATGTAATAGTTATTTCTTAGAACATATAATAGGTTTTAAAATTAATATATTTACAAAAATATAAAGTTTCCTTATATATCATCATATACTAGCTTTCCATATGTAACAACCAAACTTATGAATAGTAATAGTTATTTCATTATAATGTTTTCTATTCCCAGTAATAAAGATTACTATTCTTAATATAATTTACATTTAGTATACCAAACGTAGCTTAAGAGTTCTCTTTTTTACTTCAAAATGAAATTTGTTATTTTACATTTATAACTCCATTTCTAAATGAAGTTTCCCTTCAATAATGAAGGTATTTTTAAACTACATAAAAATTAAATTGAAAGGGGAAACCTCTTATATATAGTTGTTGGGGACGTTTTTCCGACAAAGGCCAAAAATGTGATATTAGCCCAAATCTCCCATTGGGTTCTTTAGAAGTATTTATTGTGGAGAATCAAGCCCAAAATTCCAAATGTATAATGAACAAAAGGTTAATAGTGCTTTGATAAAAGAGAATCAAAATGCTAATAACAAAAGTGCAGAAAAAGTATAAAAATATAACAAGTCTAAAATTTCGACCCGCAGTCACTGAGAAGAGGAAATTGAGAGAGGTTGTGAGGAAGAGAGGGAAGGTTTTCCTGTACCCATATTTCCACCCTTAAGGTTCAGAATTGTGAGAATGTTTTCTAGTTCAGTGGGTTTTTGCCTCAAGTTTCAGCTCTATGGGGAAAACGTGGTTCAACAGGTCTGAAACTTCGAACCACAGTCACTAAGAAGACGAAATTGAGAGAGGTTATGAGGAAGAGAGGGAAGGTTCTCCTATAACTATGTTTCCACCCCCAAACTTCGGAATCGTGAGATTGTTGACTGGCTGAATGGGCTTTTGCTTTGAAGTTTCAGGTCTGTGGGTAGAACGTGGTTAGTTGATTTTGAATCTGATTGGGGTATTTTGTATTGAACTTAGGGTGCTTTAAGTGACTTTTTTTGGTCAATGAAAGAGGTTTTGAACCCTAAGGTATAGATCAAAGAAGTTATGGTTAGATTTGATTTAATTGGGTAAGAGGGATGCCTTACTTTTTGCATAATTTGGGAAATAAAGTAGCTTAAATTCATGGATTGATGTTTTCTAGACATGGCAGGTCATTGGAGATTGTATTTGGTTGTTGCAGTATACTAGGCCAACCACTTAGGGTTAGCTATGTGTTTTAGGCAAAAAATGATATAGCAGAAAAGTTGGGCCACAGTCACTTAGAGCATAAAAGCTGTTTTGGGGTGTAAATTTTGGATACAAGACCTCCTTCATGAGCCTAAGGTGCTACTAGTGTCCCTTACCCACTTGGTAGCACACATGAGTTGGGCTCATGCAAAAGGTCCGAAAGGAACCGACCCATGCCCTCCAAACCACACTTCCTCAATTTCCCCCATAAGTCACATGGGTTTAGGTCATGCTTAAAAGAATAAAATAAAATGTAATACATGAATTAAGCCCACAATAGTATAAATAAATATATAAGCAAACACCTCATGTTAAAGAGTATAGGGTTGTGCCATGTGACACATTTCTCGAAGTTCTCTTTTTTTAGGGTTCTAAATCAACAAAGTTTGTATTTATATCAAAGTATTAGTTCATTAAATTAGCCAATAGAGAAAATACTTATATTAATTATCTATAGTTGTGCATTAATTATTTATATCAAATGAATTTATATGATTATTTTTATAAACCCTATATAAGAGATAATTTTTAGTTGGAATAATAATAATAAATTTAGAATATGACATTTTTACTCATGTTTAGTTGCTTTGACAACAATTGACACAAAAGGCATAAAAAATAAATATTTGTGAATTTACTAAAATAAATCTTAGTCCTTTAAATTTCCTAACTCCTTTCAGTCACATGTAATATGTGTGTGTGTGTGTGTGTAATAAAATAAGTACATTTATTTTGTTATAACATAATGAAATTTTAATATAATTTTTCTACGATTTATGTGAGAAACAATAATTGAAAGATATATGCATTTTTTTAGCAAGCATGAAATATGCTTATCTATATTAACCACTATATCATGCAATTTTCAATTTGTGAACACATATGTATAGTGTGATTTCTATTTTGTCTATAAAATAAATAAAGATTACAATTTTTTACAAGGAAATGTATTCAATTTTTTTTAATATATATATTGATAGTTGGGAGATATGAATCATGAATGTCTCTATTGGAAATTAAGGTGCCAACTAATTAAGTTATAAGGTTCTTTGTAAACTTATTGAAATATTGGAGAAAACTAATAATAAGTTGCACCACACATCATGTAGGAATTTAGTTAATTTTCTTTTAGTTAGTATTGCTTTTGCTGCTACAAGTGGGCAAGTAAAAGAAGTTCCATCTACGATACAGTATTGATCATTTAATTCATGATTAATGTTAAGTACACAAACCTCAACTCCAGGTGCACATATGTCAGGCTTGATGGAAAACATAATGGAAGATTATTATCATTTTAAAAAGGAAAATGTACTATAAATTAATAAGAATCTCTGTAAATTAAATTATCTTTGTAAATCATATTGTAAATCATATATTGACAAAGAAGTTATAAAATGTCTCTTTGATAAAGAGGCACCAACTATTAATATCCATGGTGCAGTATTTTTTTACTATTGCCTCACTACAAAAAACATGGGTTATAGCCGTGTTTACAAAAAAAGCGGCTATAGCTAACCTATAGCCGTGTTTTAAAGAAACACAAATTAAACTACAGACCTACCCGCATTTTTAAATCGCGGCTATAAGTTAAGTCCATAGCCGCATTTCTAAGTGTTTAGAAGTGCGGCTATAGGTTTATCTGGATTTTTTTTTTTTTTTTTTAAATAGACTACCTATAGCCATGCTTTTGAAACACAACTATAGGTCCATCAAGAAATACATGATGCTCCTTATATATTGGAGAGTTTAATTGAAAATTGGGATGAAGAACATTCAGTTGAGGTAATTAAACTGCTTGCTCTACATAGTGTTCTTGTGATGCCTTGGCTATGGGCTTCTCGTCCTTTATATACACTTCTTTGTGGTTTTTGTGTGATTTTGTGTTTTTTTGGGGCTAATCATGAATGAATATTGTAGATAGGAATATTGCTATGTTAATTCGAATGTGTGTGTATATATATATTGTAGACAGGAATATTGTATATATATATATATATATAAACATGAATATTGTAGACAAGTTAATATGTTAACAAGATGAATATTGTAGGCAAGAATTTGTGATTTGCCCAAAAAGAAAAAAAGAAAAAAAAAAAAAAAAAAACTATAGCTGCGTTTGTAAAACACGGCTATGGCCAAATTAGGTGGAAAAAGGGTTATAGCCGCGTTTAACAAGCGTGGCTAAATTAAGATATATAGCTGCGTTTGAAAAAACGCAGCTATAGACCTGTTGATCTATTGTCATGATTTTTAGACCACGCTTTAATACATGGCTATAAAAAACGCGGCTATAGACAAAATGGACCGATAGCCATGTTTTTAGTAATGCCTCCGAAGGACCAAAATTCCAGCAGCAGCTACAGTTAGTATATTAGACTTAATAGCCAAAAATGATCCAACCACAATATCATTGAAATTATTATATGATTTTGTAAAATTAAATGCAACTGATATAGAATTCACGTCAACTTTTTGCTCAATTGCCGCAATAAAACCCTTAAAAATATCATGGTTTCTCTCATCTCTATAGCTTTTATATGGATAGATTCTTGCTGATGGAGCTAAACCTACAATGGTTTCAAGAAAAGTGTTGAAAAAAATTGTTTCACTTTTGGTTCCAGCAACCACTGAGGCACACCCAATACCATAGCCATTTACGTTGTTGAATGAATACTCGTCACGATAAATGTCAGGTTTTTGAATTTTGCCACAATAATAGTAGATGCCATTAACATAAAAAAATATAAATATATATATATATATATATATATAACATAAAAAATCAATTAATACTAGAAAATAAGTCTTTCGTGTCTTTTAGCCTTATATCATCTCAATAAATCCCTTCTTTAATCTCGCTTTCCTTTTCCTAGACATGTCAAAATATGAACAAAGTTAAGCTTCTTTATAAAATAAAATAAAAAAAAAAAAAAAAAAAAAAAAAAAAAAAAAAAACTTAACTAATTAACTAGTAAGTTTTGGCATTTGACATTTTGGTTGTTCACATGATTGGCATTGATACCTGCTAAAACTAATAGAAGGATCACAAGCTCTCTCAAGTTGCAATAGAAAAAAATTTCAATAACTTATAATTGGTGGTGGAAGTGGATGTAGTGATGCCAGTTGCAATAACATGTAATTTTGGAGGTGGAATAGAGTTTTAATACCTTATTGTATTAGGGAAAATTGTTGCAATAATTTAAAATAAATAAATTGTTGCAATAACTTGATATCAATTATTTTTGCAATTTATTAAAACAAAAGTTTTGAATTGATAACTTATTGCAACGAAGTTATTGTTGCAATAAACTGATATCAATTATTTTACAATCTATTGCAACGACAAAAATGAAATAATTATCTATAAAAACGAAGATATAGTTGCAATAATTTGATATGAATTATTTATGTCAATTCTTTCAATCTATTACAATAACATTCATGAAGTAATAGTCTATTATTATAAGATATTTGAAGCAGCCAAATTTTTTTTATTGCAACAATATATATATATATATATATATATATATATTATTGCATCAAAGTTGTTATTAAAATATTTAGAGTTTATTACAACATAATTTTTTATTTCTATAACTTGCATCAACAATTGCAATAACTTAAATGTTATTGCAATGATTTTTTTTTTTTTTTTTTTTTGTTTGCATTAGGTGAAAATGGAAGCAATATATTGCATCAAAATTGTTATTAAAATATTTAGAGTTTATTACAACATAATTTTTTATTGCTATAACTTGCATCAACAATTGCAATAACTTAAATGTTATTGTAATGATTTTTTTTTTTTTTTTTTTTTGGGCATTAGGTGAAAATGGAAGCAATACCCATGAAATTAAAATATACAAATGCCTTAATAACATAATTCATATGTTACGGTTAGGAGCAAAAGCCGTGTTTTAAAAACGTGGCTATAACCCATGTTTTTAGTAGTGCCTCCGAAGGACCATAATTCTTAGCACCAGTTACGGTTAGTATATTAGACTTCATAGCCAAAAATGATCCAACCACAATATCATTGAATTACAATTGATATAGAAATCACATCAACTCTTTGCTCAATTGCAGCAATAAAACCCTTAAAAATATCATGGTTTCTCTCATCTCTATAGCTTTTATATGTATAGATTCTTGCAGACGGAGTTGGACCTACAATGATTTTAGGAAAAGTGTTGAACAAAATTGTTTCACTTTTGGTCCTAGCTGCCACTGAGGCACACCCAGTACCATGGCCATTTACGTCGTTGAATGAATACTCGTCACGATAAATGTAAGGTTTTTGAATTTTGCTGCAATAATAGTAGATACCAATAACATAATATATATATATATATATATATATATATATATACTTAACATAAAAAAAATCAATTAATACTAGCGTGTCTTTTAGCCTTATATTATCCCAATAAATCCCTTCTTTAATCTCGCTTTCCTTGAGTAGAAAAATAGAAAATCAATACTTAAGTCTGGTATCAATTATTGAGGTTTTGATTTCCTTTTCCTAGACATGTCAAAATATGAACAAAGTTAAGCTTCTTAAAAAAAAAAAAAAAAAAACCTAACTAATTAACTAGTAATAAGTTTTGGCATTAGACATTTTGGTTGTTCACATGATTGGCATTGATACAAGCTAGAACTAATGCAAAGATCACAAGCTCTCTCAAGTTGCAATAGAAAAAATTTCAATAACTTATAATTGGCGGTGGAAGTGGAAAAATTTCAATAATTTATAATTGGCGGTGGAAGTGGATGTAGTGATACCAGTTGTAATAACATATAATTTTGGAGGTGGAATAGAGTTTTAATACCTTACTGTATTAGGGAAAATTGTTGCAATAATTTAAAATAAATAAATTGTTGCAATAATTTAAAATAAATAAATTGTTGCAATAATTTAAAATAAATAAATTGTTACAATAACTTGATACCAATTATTTTTGCAATTTATTACAACAAAACTTTTGAATTGATAACTTATCACAACGAAGTTATCGTTGCAATAAACTGATATCAATTATTTTACAATCTATTGCAATGAAAAAAATGAAATAATTATCTATAAAACGAAGATATATTTGCATTAATTTTATATGAATTATTTATGTCAATTATTTCAATCTATTAAAATAACATTCATGAAGTAATAGTCTATTATTATAAAATATTTGAAGCAGTCAATTTTTTTTTATTGCAACAATATATATATTCTTGCATCAAAATTATTATTAAAATATTTGGAGTTTATTACAACATAATTTTCTGCTGCAAAAACCTATTACCTTAGATTTTATTGCTATAACTTGCATCAATAATTGCAATAACTCTAATGTTATTGCAATGATTTTTTTTTTTGGCATTAGGTGAAAATGAAAGCAATACCCATGTAATACAATATACAAATGCCTTAATAACATAATTCATATGTTGTCTCACTTAATTCTTTTAACAAAAAAGTACGTCTTTCACTTTTAGGAAAAACTTGGGACCAAATCCCACAATTCCAACAATCGCATCAAATATAATCTTGATATGCTCTTACTGGATATTCCCAACAATAGAAAGTTAGGAAGGTGATGGAGCAAAAGCAAAACAAGCTATTCCCAATTGGTCTACAAGAACTAAAGAGTTTCTTGGTGGTTCCAACAATCGCATCAAATATAATCTTGATATGCTCTTACTGGATATTCCCAACAATAGAAAGTTAGGAAGGTGATGGAGCAAAAGCAAAACAAGCTATTCTCAATTGGTCTACAAGAACTAAAGAGTTTCTTGGTGGAATTTCCAAGATTGTCTTACCCCAGAAATAGAAAGACACTATTGAAAGTAAACTATTTCAAACCATGTTGATTCTAGCATATCTCAAAGACTAACACTCAGGTGCGATCAACGGATGATAGATTGCACATTAAAAGCATCACGGAATGCTTCATAAGCTACCTTTGGCAAACTAGTCATGGTGTCCCTAAGTCCATAATCACTCCTCTATCACCCAATTTTGCTCGACAGATAATTACTAAACGCCCCCAACAAGAAGCTCGTACACAAAGGATTAGGGACCACCTCCCAAACCTATGATCCCGACCTCTCTACTAAATGTGACCATATTCATATGTTCACACCCTATAGCCATGTTTAGAATTATTTTACACTATTGCAATGATAATTATGAAGTTGCAACAAAGATATTATTGCAATAACCTGTTATCAATAATTTTACAATTAATTGTAACACAAACATGAAATAATAATCTATTGCAGCAAAGATATCATTGCAGTAATTTGACCCAAATTATTTTTGTTAAGTATTTTCAATCTATTGCACTAAGATTCATGACCAAACAAACTCCACAAACAAACTCATAGTACACACTCACCTCCAGTCCGTGCTGAACAAGAATCTCTATTAGGGTACTCAGATGCCTCAAGCTGCAGAGGGTTTCTCTCTGTGGTAGGGCTCTGTAGCAGTGTTGTTTCCTTTCTCTTTGAGAAAGAAGAGTTTGTCTCCCTATAGTGACACGGTCACTAGGAGGGCTTGGGGTTGTTTTTTCGTGGGGTGGGGAAACAGAACAGTGTGGTGGTAAACAGAGCAGTGACGAGATGGAGGAATTAACGAGTAAATGTGATAACCTGTCCTTATCGGTTAGGGAAGGGAAATCTATTATTTTGTCTAATAAACACCAAGAGTCTAAGTTTGTTCTAGCAGCAAAATTCTATACTAGACGAGCTTTGAATATCGAGGCGGTGGCTCGTACTTTCAGGCCTCTATGGAGAACGAGGGATCGTTTTCATATTTCAAATGCAGGAAATAATATCTTACTTTTCGATTTTGAGATGGAAGTGGACGCGGAAAAAGTTCTTCTCGGTGAACCTTGGTCCTACGATAGACATCTGGTGAGTGTTCAACGTTTTGATGATAGGAAGGCCATTAAAGATATAGACTTTAAGTTCTGTGCTTTTTGGATTCAAATACATGATATACCTTATAAGTTTATGACAAAGGAGACGGCGAAGGAAATAGGTGATACTATCGGTCCTGTTATCAAGCAAAGTGAGGATTCTGAATGGAAGGGAGGGACTTTTCTACGCGTCAGGGTCAAAGTGGATACGACTCGCCCCTTATGTCGGGGGAGGAAAGTGACGTTCGAAGAAGGCCAGACACAGTGGGTCTCTTTTCAGTATGAAAAACTCCCCAATGTGTGTTACTGGTGCGGTAGGCTCTTGCATGACGATAAAGAATGCGAAGTATGGATAAAGAGCAAAGGGACTCTCTCAGTTGATCAACAACAATTTGGTAACTGGATTAGAGCAAACTCGTTTGGCCCAAACAAGAGCAGGAGCTTAGAAGTCAAAGGCTTCGAGTCCAGGCAGACCAGTGCACAGGAGGCGAGAATGGGAAATAAGGACAGAGAAGTGAAACAAAGGAATCAAACCAGTGAAGTTGGGGATTCAAGCGGTGGAGAAGTAGAGCGAATGGAGACAGCGACGGAGGAGGATGAAATTTTCCCTGAAACCAACTTGGTAGCCGGTTTCCGAGGAAAGTCAGAAAATAGAAATAAAGAAACAGTATTCGAGGCGTCTGGTACGGAGAGTGGAAAGGCAGCTTCACCAACGCAGCCCTTGTCAAATCCCAGGAAACCCGATAGTATGCAGCAGACAAAAGATAACTTTTTGGGACTAGACTCACAGGAAGACCCAACGGTTATAAGGGAGAGTCTAGTAAGTAATCCAAAAGTTCAGATTTCCCAAGGAGAGAACAGGCAAAACAGGGGGTTAGTCTCATTGGGAAGTGGTTCTGAGGAGGCTACTATAGACTTACAAAAAAAGGGCGCGAAAGAGGAAAAAGGCTTTACAATAAAATCTGGGGATGGGGCTGGGCCTGGCCCATCGAGCAAAGGAAATCCAAACAAAATTAGTTCTGAAACGCAGGGGATATCTGACTTTGGGCCCGGTCCAGTAGGTGAAGTTAAGAAAGGCCTGTGGACAAGATTAAAAAATAGGCCCAATCCAGAAATGAGAGAAGAGTTTATGCATGGGACTGAAGCTCTGAAACGTAAAGCAGGGGAATTAGAAGGCAGTGAGGAATTTTCTGCAGAAAAGATGAAAAAACAGAGGAAGGAGGGGGAAACAAAAAAGCAAGGTGAGGTGCGTGCTATGAATCTTAGATCGGCGGAGGTTGTTGAGCAACCTCACCGGAGTCAATGAGTATTTTATGTTGGAACTGTCGGGGGCTTGGGAACCGGCAGACAGTTCAAGAGCTCGGAGACTTAATTCGGGCACAAGATCCCTCAGTGATGTTTTTAGCCGAAACATGGCTGGATGAATTTAGGCTAATCAGTTTACGTGACTCATTTCGTTTTGGTCATCATCATGGGGTCTCTAGATCAACCCGTGGTGGTGGTTTGGTGTTGTTTTGGAAAAAAGACTTGGATTTACAGGTAATGTCTTCCTCCCATAATCACATTGATGCTTTGATTAATAAAGGAAATGAAAATGGTTGGCGTTTTACCGGTTTTTACGGAGCACCTGAAACTCAGCTTCGGTGGAAATCTTGGGATTTATTAAGAGATTTAAATAATCGCTTTTCGATTCCGTGGTTGTGCGGTGCTGATTTTAACGAACTTCTGAAAACTCATGAGAAGTTAGGAGGACGGCTACGGCCGTATGGGCAGATGCAAAAATTTCGAGAAGTTCTTGATGAATGTGGTCTGTTCGATCTTGGTTTCGAAGGAAACAAATTCACTTGGTTCAAAAAATTCCCGGATGGTGGTGTTGTGTGGGAAAGGCTGGATAGAGCAGTGTGTTCGGTGGCTTGGTATGATTTATTTCCTGCTTCAAAGGTTATTACATTGGTTGGTGCTTCCTCCGACCATAGCCCAATTTTGATCCTTCCTGAGGGGATCACGCCAAAGCCTCAACGCCCCTGGAGGTTTGAACATATGTGGCTTGAGGAGCAGGGCTGCCACGATTCTGTTAAAAGAGCTTGGAAAACTATCTCCTTTGAGCCGCCCATGTCCAAAGTTATACAGAATGTTGAATCCTGTAAAGCTCAGTTGAAAGTATGGAGTAAGAAGGGTTTTCGAAACGTTGCCAACACTTTAAGGGAGAAAAAAAAGACTTTGAAGGAAGCTGAAGAAGTGGCGGTGAATGGAGGAAGGATAGAGTTTTTTCTTCAATTAAAAGGGGAGGTTGCCAAGCTTCTTAGACTAGAGGAAAAAATGTGGCAACAGCGAAGCCATGTTCACTGGATGGTTTCGGGTGACAAAAATACTAGTTATTTTCATAACCGTGCTTCTCAGCGATTTCGACGTAATAACATTTCTGTACTTAAAGATCTTGAGGGCAGATTGTTTTCGGGTAATCAAGAGGTTTCGGGGATGATTGTAGAGTATTATAAAAACCTGTTTACTTCCTCCAACCCGCAAGAGCTTGAGGAGGTGGTTCTTTGCACAAAAGGGGTGGTTTCGGAGGATATGAACAGCAGCCTAACCAGAAACTTCTCAAAGGAAGAGGTAGAGATAGCTTTAAAGCAAATGGCCCCTTTGAAAGCGCCGGGTCCTGACGGAATGCCTCCGATTTTCTTCCAACATTATTGGGAGAGCATTGGGGATGATGTAGTCAAAGCGGTGATATCTTGTCTAAACTCTTCCTCAATTGAATCAGGTCTGAATCACACCTTCATTACTCTTATTCCTAAAGTGAAATGTCCTGAATTTGTTTCTGAATTTCGTCCCATTGCTCTATGTAATATTTTGTATAAATTGGTATCAAAAGTGTTGGCAAACAGGCTGAAGAAAGTATTACCCCACATTATCTCTGAATCTCAGAGTGCGTTCCAATCGGATAAAGCCATTTCTGATAATATCTTGGTAGCCTTTGAGACTTTACACCATATGAAAAGAAAAAAATTGGGAAAAACAGGTTATATGGCCTTAAAGTTGGATATGAGCAAAGCGTATGATCGCTTAGAGTGGGCTTTCCTCCAAAGGATCATGGAGAGGATGGGATTTAATTCAACTTGGATAGGATGGATTATGGAGTGCGTAAAATCCGTGACTTATTCGATTTTGGTCAATGGTGAACCTCAAGGCCACATCATTCCGACTCGTGGCATTCGCCAAGGGGACCCTCTTTCCCCTTACCTTTTTCTATTATGCTCTGAAGGACTTAATGGGCTAATTGAACAAGCGGTGGATAGGAAATGCATTGAGGGAGTGTCTCTTTGTAGAAATGGTCCTAAGATCTCTCATCTCCTTTTCGCTGACGATAGTTTATTATTCTGCCGTGCTAGCGTGGGGGATGTGGATAAAATTCAAGAGATTTTGGGCAAATATGAACGGGCCTCGGGTCAAAAAATAAATCCGGATAAGATGACTCTTTTCTTTAGTAGCAATTCCTCTTTTGCTACTAAGGAAGAAGTTAAAAATCTGCTTGGAGTGCCCGAAATTAAGGAATACGAAAGGTATCTTGGGCTGCCGGCAGTGGTGGGAAGAAGAAAGAAGGCGAGCTTGAATTATATCAAAGATAGAGTATGGGGTAAGCTTCAAGGATGGAAGGAAAAAATTTTGTCTCAAGCGGGCAAAGAAGTCCTTTTGAAAGCGGTTGTTCAAGCCATCCCTATGTTTGCCATGAGTTGTTTTCGGTTGCCTTTGGGGCTTTGTCAAGATATTGAGAAGCTCATTAGAAAATTTTGGTGGGGTCAAAGGGGAGATAGGAGAAAAATCCATTGGGCAAAATGGGAGGTGTTGTGCCAGCAAAAGAGCGAAAGGGGTCTTGGCTTTAAAGATCTTTGCAAATTCAATAAAGCAATGTTGGCGAAACAGCTATGGAGGTTGCTGCATGATAGGGAATCTCTATTTTATAGAGTTTTCAAGGCAAAATATTTCCCAAATAGCTCTATTTTTGAGGCAAAATCTTCTTCCGGCTCCTTCGCTTGGAAGAGCATCCTATGGTCCAGAGACTTAATTGAAAGGGGGTCCTCTTGGAGAGTGGGCAACGGTGATTTTGTCCGAATTTATAAGGATGTGTGGCTGCCAAGTCCAGATGGTAGAATTAACTCCCCTGTCGTTCACCTTGATCCGGAGTCTACTGTGAAGTCTTTGATTGATCCAGTCACGGGTTGGTGGAATATTAATCTTATTGATTTATGTTTTCATCCACCTGATGCAAAACTCATTAAGTCTCTGCCTCTGAGTTTCACTCCCCAACCTGACATTTTGGTTTGGAAGCATGAAAAATCTGGAGTTTACTCAGTTAAATCCGGTTACAAGTCCTTATGCGAACTTCACTATAGGGACACAAATTGTCCTCTTGTTTCTGACGTTCAGAGGGGTTTTTGGAAGTGTTTATGGAGGTTGAAGGTTCCAGGGAAGATCAAGCATTTTCTTTGGAAGGCCTGCACAAACTCGCTGCCTTCTAAGGTAAATTTGAGGAAGCGGAAAATCTTGGAAGATGTTGATTGTCCTCGGTGTGCTGGTGGCCCGGAAACTGTGGAACATGCTTTATGGAGTTGTGAGTGTATTAAAGTTGTCTGGGATGCAGAATTTGGCTGGGTGGACAGAAGTGCAGCGGCTTTTGAATCCTTTTCAGACGTTCTGCATTTTGTTCGTGACAAACCAGCTGCACTTGCTTTATTTGCAGTTACTGCTTGGGCTATATGGACTCAGAGGAACAAGGTTAGGCTCCATGACAACCCTCTGCCTCTCTGTAATGTCGCCGACTTTGCCAAGACTTACTCCAAGATTTTAAAGAACACACGGACAGCCCTCCAATTTCCAGGAACCGGTCTACTCCTCACAGGTGGTCTCCGCCAGCAGCTGGTGCAGTGAAGATTAATTTTGACGGAGCTATGTTTGGGGAGTCTGACAGGGCGGGGTTGGGTGTGGTTATTCGGTCTTGCGAGGGTCAGGTGGTGGCAGCTCTATCCGAGCAAATTACAAAACCTCCAACAGTGGAGATCCTGGAACTCTTGGCTGCAAGGCGTGCTGTTTCCTTTTCTGCAGAATTGGAACATCTTCATTGTGTATGCGAAGGCGACTCTCTTTCTGTTGTTAATGCCTTAAAGGGTTCGGGATTGGTTCTTTCTAGTGGAGGTCATCTCTTAGCTGATATCTCTTCTCTCTCAAACTCTTTTCAGAGTATCTCTTTCGCTCATGTAGGTCGGCAAGGCAATGCGGTTGCGCATGCCTTAGCCCAACGAGCGAGATCTTCTCCTTCGACTCAAATTTGGTTGGAGTGTGTTCCAACGGATATCATGTCTTTTGTATTGGATGATATTCCAAACTCTTGATGCTTATATAAAATAGCTTTTCTTCTCAAAAAAAAAAAAAAAAAAAGATTCATGACATATAGTATTTTTGAATTAAATTTGTGACATCAACAAATAAACCACATGTAGACACTATTAAAACCAGTCTAACCACGGGTGGGTTAAATCTAATTTCTCCTATATTTTCATATTGATAAAATTTAAAATTTTATTATTGGACAATGATAATCATTCATCATTACTTTTTAATTGTCTAGTCTTAGTATATTTATATAACCTACCAAGTATTGAGAAAAAAAGAAGAAGGAATAAATTAAATAGACATTTGGAAGAAATTGAACATCTCAAAAGATAATGTACCATTTTTTTTTTGGGGGGCTAAAAATAGATGGTATACCCTTTGTTACGAGAAAGTATATCATGTTTTAAGAATACCAACTCAACACTTAGTTGGTGTTTCTAAGGCCAATAAAAAATTGACACCTATCTAAAAAACACACATCAACAAAACATACTATCTGCTCCTAAAAAGATAAGGTTGCCCCTGAAATTTCAAAGCCCCGCCATTAACAACCTAAAACCCCTTTTGCAAAATCAAAATCAAAATTTTCAAAGCCCCACCAATTACAACCTAAAACCCCTTGTGCAAAATCAAAATCAAAATCAAAATTTTCTCTCATCTCTCTCACAGCACACCATATACCATCATCTGCTCTCTCTTTCTCAACTCCAAACCTCAATAATCACTGCCTTTTGAGTCTATTGCATTTTTCCTCGATTGATAATATAGTTAAATTATCTATTATTGTTTCTAAATTTTGTTAAATTTAATGTTTTTACTTATTATTGAAAATTTTATTATTAGCTAATTGTTACTCCATTAGCTTTTAGCCTTATAGTTTCCATAAAACCAAAAAAGGCATACCATCAAAATCATGCTCAGTTATGTTTAAGTGTTTGTAATTTTACTAGAACCCTCGAACTTGTTTTGTTGAGCATTTGCAAGACAATATGCAATTTTGAGGTGAATGAGGAAAGTTGAGGAAACGATTTATGAAGGATTAAGAAAAAAGTGTATGTATCTTGCAAATGGGCACTATAAAATACTAAATAGAATACCAAATCTAAGAAACAAATTTGAGACTTCTTAAACTATAACATCTCAAACTATAACTGAGCATAGTTTTGATGGCATGTGTAATATATTGCTCTTCAAATCTTGGTAGCTTCCAACCCCAAGAGGACGCATAAAGAAGACTATTTTAGTATTTCTCAGGTGTGAGGAAAAAAGAAGACTACTTCTCAGATGTGAAGAATGAACAGATTGCTTATCATATATAAATTATAAAGTACTCATGCAATTGGGTGAGGAGAATGAAGAAAGAAAGGTATGAACAAACAAATACATGAACGGTTTTGGGAAAATTTTGTCTGAAAAATCAAGGGATAAAATGAATGAAAGTCACAAGAAATAGTGTATCTATTTTCCTGGAAAATATTTCTTTGCATTTTGAGAAACCACAAACACTACATATTCAAAGTGAATCCATGAAAATCATGGCAATTACAGCTCACAATTCACAAGAAGATTTCCCCCTTTTTTCCCCTACTATAAAACAAACAATAAGTAACATTTACAAACATATCCAATAAGGATATCACTATAAAGCCAAGTCAAAAGACTCAAAACAAATTTGTTAAAACGACAAGCACTTAGCATCTGAGAACATGAGTTTATTTTGAAGGGTTTTGTGCTTTGGTGAAACCGCAGCCAATATTACAATGCCGCTAAGAAGGGCCAAACCCACTCCTAGACTATTGACAACCATGGACTCTGGAGAGTGTGTGGATACATTTCTTTTGGTTTGTAGGAATGTCAACTTCTCTAGAAGTCCAGTTTCTGCTGTGGCCACAGCCAAACCATATGTGTAGAGACCAAGGAAAATGTGCCAAGGCAAGACCCTTAGCCTTACTGTGCGCGCCTCCCCTCTATGCCAAAAGCTCAGGAAACCCATCAACCACTGCATTTAAATTAATACTCCTATAAGAGAATTTGAAACTCACATCATATTATTTGAAAAATACACGCTTTTCATTAGAATATATAAAAGACAAAACTCATATAATTCTTGTACCTTATGTTCTCCAATTGAATTGAACCAAACATTATATTGATTAATGCAACAAAAAAAGTGTCATTTTTTACACGGACTATTAAAGTCAGCCATTTAGTTCATTCATCAATTCAACTATAGGTTGAGTTTAATAATTGGGGAACCTAAGGCATTGTTCCTTACCCTAAATAAAATATCTCAAAAATAGGTACCCAACAAGTAGAAAAGTACTCAAGCAATTGTTGCAAATATACCATATTGTCTAGGTTCCTAGTCTATGAATAGCCTAGAATTCGTCTCTATACATACCTACAATAGAGATCTCAATGGTAATGATAAAGATGTAGACAAATCAATAACAATTCTAACAATAACAATAGCCCCTTCTGCTTTCCTTAGTTCAGGAGAAGAGGTTGACGTTAATTTAGAGATTGTTTTCTACTAGCTAGGATATATGCTATTTTGCTATCCAAGAAAAATCCTTCTAATTTTCCATCTTATTGTTTTATCTTCGGGCCACTAATTTCTGTTTTGAATTTTATTATCCGTAAATTACTATGGAAATTGTATATGAATGTCATATTAGTCATTGCATCGGATTCCATATTTTACCTTGACAAATTGATAATGATTGATGGCCTACATGCTTCCTAGCTAGTTATTATGAAAACATCCAAAAGCATCTTTCCTTGATCATGCAATTGACATAGACAGAATTTTGTCTTCATTTTAGTAAAGATAAGGAACTTACTCTCAAAAGAAATGAAAGTTGAAAACAGTAGTGTAGTCTTGTTGCTATTTAATTGAAACAGACATGCCATCAAAGAAATGGGGGATCAAAAAAGTAATGTAGTTGTGTTAATTTTTAATTGAAACTAGAAGGGTTTGGTAATAGTGTGAAAATTGAAAAGGATCAAAATGGCATCAACACCTGAGCTGTGAAGCATTACTTATCCACATAATGAGACTATATTATTCAGTTTCTTAGGAAACACACACAACATTATGATTTTGAAATAATTGAAGTAAAATAAGAAACATGCATCGGTAAAACTTGGGGAATTGAAGAAACAAAACCTGAGCTCCAAATAGGAAGACACATATCAAACCCATCCAAGAATGCAGACTATAGAAGTTAGCCACAATCCTATCATTCCCACGAAACTTCGTCCAAATCCCAAAAAACCCAGAAGCCAAAGCCACTCCTTGTAGACACAGATGCACGGATTTCTTGAAGCTCTTTGAACCAGGCAACCATCTATGCACCAGAATTGCTAAAAAACACACACAAAAACAAAAGAAGCACAACATGAGCCCCATTGTGCAAATTTACTGTTAATGGTCTAACAAGTTTACATGTACATTGATTAGTATATAATAATTTCTAAGTTCTTTCACTAGCTACCTTCGCCACTGATGAGAATAAAACCAATCACCATTAGTAAAGGATGAAGAACCTGTCATAAAAGAAAGGAAAATAAAAACCAATCCTTTGAAGCACTTCAAAGATAAAAAAAACCAAACTTTGGTGCTTTGTGTAAATGACATGCAGAGAGAGATAGTGTAACATACTGCATAGATGAGGTCTTCTTGGGAGGAGTGAAGGAGGAAGCTGGACTTGAAAGCAAGAGCCCAGAAGAGGACTAGCAATGCCACTGCAAGTCCTGAGAGTCTAGCAAAGAAAAGGAGTGGGAATAGTGAAGAGGAGGTTATGGCCATGTGTACTTGTTGCAGTTGTACTCTCAGTCCCACAGTCCAAACTCAGTGCAAGTGGTAGCACTAGGAGCTGAGCTGAGGAACTTACAGTTAAAGCTGAGCTTTAGATCTACCATAGTAGGGTATTGAGTAAAGCAATTCCTTTTGGGAAACTTTATTTTGGAATAAGGTTTGGTTTTGTTTATTACCATTTACTTTGCATTATTGGTAATGTAATAGATTGAGATGTCAGACTCAGTTACCAGACATTTATGACAATAATGGTAGTGGATTGCTTTTTAGATTAGGCCATTATTATTTATAAATCAATGAAATTAGACACTGAAATATATCTAGATGTGTATCACACTACTGATTATTTGGTTCTGATTAGTGAAATTTTTTTCAAAAGAGGGGTAACATAAGAACATATAATACTTCTTAATAAAAACTATTATTTGCTTTTTTCTTATTTAAGGTATGGCAGACCATTTTCTCATTTGCTTTTTCTTATTTTATTATTTAGTTTATTTTTGTTATTATTTATGAGTTTTATTATACTTTTTGGTAATATTTATGAGTTTTACTCTATTATTTTAACTAATTTTTACTTATATTTACCGTACTTTCAGTAAAAAGTTTTTAATTTTAACAAAATAAGCAGATTCTAAACAGAGTTAGAGACCATTTTATCTTCTTCTTCTTTTTTTTTTTTTTTTCCTAAAGTAATTTTATCCCTTCCAATACATTGTTCTTCACTTCTTTTATAGGTGATTTGCATCTAATAAAATTGGAAGAATATTAGTTCCCTAATAAAGTTTTTGAGTATCAAATCTAAACTCATGGACATGGTTGGCCACTTTATATATGAAAATCAATCAATCATATGTTCCCGGTTTCAACCAAAAATATACCAATGGTGAAAAAAACCCCTAATTATACTCCATAATTTTTTTCATAACTATTGATGTAATTTATTAGGAATGTTATACCATAAAAGTAATATCAATAATGGTTAATATGAAAATAATTTTATTCTACTTATACTTTACATCTCAACAAACTGTTAAAAAACAAAAAGTAGTTGTAAAAATAAAATGGTATTATTCTTAAAATAGTTTACTAAGAGCACCCACAGCAGATGTGGGATATGTGCCAAATGCTAAATATTTGGCACATATCCCACATCAAACCAAGTTTGACCCCATTTATCAGATGTTGTAAATGCTATATTTTTTGCAACTTACTACAGTACAATCACAAATATGCAACTGTACGGTAAGATGTGATGTTGTAAATGCTATATTTTTTGCAACTTACTACAGTATAATCACAAATATGCAACTGTACGGTAAGATGTGGTATATTGGGTTTATTAATTTTTTATTTCTCTTTCACTCTCAACAATTGTACGGTACATTGAGATTTGAAAGAAAGAATAAAATGTTACTGTTGAACAAATAATAAAGAAAGAATAAAATAAGAATTAAAAAGAATAAAAAAATAATATTTAAATGAAGTGATAAAAATATAGAATATCTGATAAATGAGATATTGTAAAATGATATGGTAAAATAATAAAGTAGACTTTTATTGTGACAAAATGACATAATTTTTATAACGTCTGCTACAGATGCTCTAATAAAAGCATTTAGAGCATTCGTTTTCACTTTATTTTATTCTCCATACCTATGGTCCATACTGATATCATACAGACGTATAAATAAAATTGCATATATTACATATTAAATCAAAACCACAAAGTGTATTTGCTTTTAATAATTGCATTGCCAGTGCTGTCTGTAAAATGCAACATTTGAGTAAAGAAGGTGGCATGGCAAGTGCCAACACATTCATTACTGTTGACTTTTGTTGGTGCTCTCTCCTCGTGCCTTGTTTTACTTCTAGCTCTAGCAAAATGTATTATAAACCTCGCTTTTGTTTCTTTGGAAAACCAGAACAAAAGAAAACAAAACCTTCGTTTGTTTCCAGGACCCAGATTTGTGAGGTTGCTTAATTGATAGGGACCTCTACTTCTTAGTTCCACGTAATCTACAATTAAAAAAATCACAATCTCTTTTGGTGGGTTTTATTGGTAACTAAGTTCTATGCAAAGATGGAGCCAGAACTTGAAGTTAGGGGGTAGTTTTATTGTTAGTTGCGTGCGGTAACTCTAGGTTCCGGCTCAGTTGCATAACAACTAATGAGTTTTTATTTGTGTTTTTTATATGTGCATCCAGGTATGGACAAAATTATTTTGTTTAAAATTTTTTAAAGGGTCAAGTTGTTTGTTTTAGGTAAAATTGGTTTATTGAGTTTAATTGTTTTTAACTTTACTATTGGTAATTTTTGTTGTTGAACAATTTTTTTGGGCTTGTTTATTTTGCTTTAGATTTTGATCTGGCCTTTAAAAGGAGAAAAATGCTAAAATTACAAACTTTTTTTTACAAATTATTAATATGGTAAGTGATTATTAGTAAGTAAAAATGCGATGTAAATGATAAACCTAGATGCAAACTAATAAAAGTTTACTACCATAAAAGTTTGTAAAAATGTTATAGAAAATTTTGTGGCTAGAGTAGTACTCTTAAAAGAATCAATGATAATATTAAAGAGGGCAAAGTGTGATTTTATAGAATAAAATTGCTAAAATTAGTGACTATATATATATATTAATTAAAAAAAAAAAACAATGAATGAGTATCCCTCGTTAAGATCAAGCTGTTGCCTTTGTTCTTTCTTTTTGTCCTTTAAAATATAATTCGGATTCAGATCATACAAAATGGTGTTATCTTAAAAAGCTCAAAATGATTAAATCTCCATTTTCCCTTTAGATTATGGATGTTTTATACGATTGTATTGTTCAATAACATTATTGGGTTTTAAACTGTTTTTCTATTTAGGTTCACATGTATAAACTGTTAAAATGTTTTAAATATTTATTATAAGCATAAAACAGGGATCAAACTTTTTGGGAAGGGGTACACCGCGATTACAATTTAATTAAGGTACTTGATTTTGTTACAATTATCGGTAAAAGAGATTTCTTTAAAACTTCAATCTTTAGTGGCAAATTTTATAATCAACCAAGGTAATGACTTTGTCTACACTCTTACATAGCCTTGTGTTTATTATTTCTTTCTTATTTCAAGATAGATTATTTGAATAGTAGACACCCTTTACAAAATAGTATATATTAAACTTATTTGATTTAAGTATATTTAGAATATAATTTTTAAATTTAGACAGATATAAAATATATGATTTTATAGTTTGTAAAATTTTGCTATTAGTTTGTAAAACTATAGGATGATGGATTCAATCTTATGATAGGAATATCCTTCCACCAATTTTAATTTTGGTAGGATCATAATTTTAACAAGCTTCTTGTACTCTAGTATTTTATTACATATTTTTGTCGTTTACCTATTTGACTACACTAATTTACATCTAATCTAAATATATCTAAAAGTTGAAGCGTAATATTTATTATTGCTAAACTTTTGTTAAGACACATCAGCAACCACATTATCCACTTACCTCTCTCTCTCTCTCTCTCTCTCTCTCTCTCTCTCTCTCTCTCTCTCTCTCTCTCTTTTAACTCTTTTTCTTTTTATTAATTTTCTTAACTTATTGTTACACATTCTCAAACATTTTCCCCTCCTTTTTACCCTTCATCTTCCCACTACTAATTACGTTAATATCTCTCTTCCTCTATCCCTTTATCTTCATTTATTTTTGACTCTTCTTATCCTCATCTTCTTATTATAAATTTCAAATTCTCTCTCACATTCAGTGCATAGTTTTCTCACACACAAAATGTTATTTCTCTCTCTTGCTTTCAATTTTTTGAGTAACATTAAGTGCAATTTTGTTATGATTTTTTATTATCATAGTAATCTTCTTTAAGAGAATGAGGAATTTGAATGATTTATTCAAAACTTAAAAAGTTTAATTGCACAAGAAAAAAAATTAGAAAAACATAGTGCAATATAACATAATTTTGAATAATATGGACCACCTTATAAAGGAATAATATCAATCAAACGCAACCCAAAATAATAAAATGATATATTGGTAGAGTTAGAAAGATGAAATAATTTTAGAAATTTTTTAATTTTTAGGAAGAACAAAATAATCTTCAAAAAAATTTAGAAAATAAATTATATTTAATACCATAATTATAAAATAATGATCTATTCCCACGCATTACGTGGGTCTGCGACTAGACCTTCATAATGAATGGTCAAGAGCTTTGTATCTTAACTAGTTGGCAATTTTTGGTATTTTCAAAATATTTAGGATTAAAATTCCCCCTCCCCCAACTATTGATGTATCCAATAAAAACCTTTAGAATGAGCTTTATAAATCCATAACTAGAAGTTTCCAACTAATTGCTACAATAAATATATAAAAGATTTGGTGGTCTTGATTTCCTATTATGTGACTCCTATGGATTTGTTGTGCTAGAGAAATCATGGTCCACTCCCAATCTTTGTGATCATGGTTTCAGTGTATTGAAAGGGATTTTTTTTTTTTTTTTCCGTATTTATCATTAATATTTGTTTGTAACTCATTTGCATCAAGCCACATATCATAGAATTCATGTTTGTGATTTCAGCTAATCTGATGTTGATACAGGAGTAAGGAATAAGTATACCACTAATGCTTGGGAAGTCTAAGTATACCATTGTTAATTTTCAATTACAATTGTTGTTTATGTTATCATTGTTATGTATTGAACTGAAATAATGAACCTATATACTTGGTCTAAATTGAACATGACCATGCCAAATTTTGAGATGCATATTGTTTTGAGTTATCAAATATGCCTAGACCATATGAGTTTCTAAGTTTTCATTTTTTTTTTCTTTGGTTGAGTTTATGAGTTCCTTTCCAAAGTATAATTACATAATTGTGAATTGAAAAGTTTCATAATTATTTTCCTTCTTTTTTATATATATTTTTAATTTTTTACATCCTATAATGTGGTTGATGTGGTATGGCTAGCCTCATATTACACTATAAAAAAAAATGCAAGTATATTTTCAGTTATTGAATAATTAACGTTTCGTTGTAGGTTATTGAATTGTTTCAGTCTCATATTATCAACGTAAGTTATTTTCAAAACTTACCTTAAGTTGATGAATTTTTATATTTTTTAGAATTTTACTTTAGATTGATGTGATTTAGTTTTTTTATTTTTATGATTGTATTTTTTTTCTTTGATTTAATAGATATCATCTTATTACATTATAAAGATAGTATATAAGAATATATCATCATTATTATATTATATATCATGACTTGAATAATTTGATGTTTATTACTATATCTTATATTTTTACTCTTTTTATTCTTATCTTATTTTTTTTATAATTCTCTCTCTCTCTCTCTCTCTCTCTCTCTCTCTATTTTTATTCTTTCTTGCAACTCTACTTTAGGTTGACGAATCATTGTATTTTTTAAAACTTTATTTTGGGTTAATATGTTTTAGTGCTATATTTTTGAGTTTTCCATCACAAGTAATCTCTCTCCCTATTATAGTTTTGGTTTGACTTTTGTTTGAGTTAGTTAGTTATTTTGTAAGTAAGAATTTGAAATTACATATAAAAAAAAAAAAAAAAAAGTCTTGGCTATGCATTTGAATGTGTCTATCAGTTATTTGAGTAACATTAAGTGCAATTTTGTTATGATTTTTTATTATCATAGTAATCTTCTTTAAGAGAATGAGGAATTTGAATGATTTATTCAAAACTTAAAAAGTTTAATTGCACAAGAAAAAAATTAGAAAAACATAGTGCAATATAACATAATTTTGAATAATATGGACCACCTTATAAAGGAATAATATCAATCAAATGCAACCCAAAATAATAAAATGATATATTGGTAGAGTTAGAAAGATAAAATAATTTTAGAAATTGTTTAATTTTTAGGGAGAACAAAATTATCTTCAAAAAAATTTAGAAAATAAATTATATTTAATACCATAATTATAAAATAATGATCTATTCCCACGCATTGCGTAGGTCTGCGACTAGATGAACTCTAAAACCTTCATAATGAATGATCATGAGCTTTGTACCTTAACTAGTTGACAATTTTTGGTATTTTCAAAATATCTAGGATTAAAATTCCCCCTCCCCCAACTATTGATGTATCCAATAAAAACCTTTAGAATGAACTTTATAAATCCATAACTAGAAGTTTCCAACTAATTGCTATAATAAATATATAAAAGATTTGGTGGTCTTGATTTCCTATTATGTGACTCCTATGGATTTGTTGTGCTAGAGAAATTAAATCATGGTCCACTCCCAATCTTTGTGATCATGGTTTTAGTGTATTGAAAGGGATTTTTTTTCTTTCCATATTTATCATTAATATTTGTTTGTAACTCATTTGCATCAAGCCACATATCATAGAATTCATGTTTGTGATTTCAGCTAATCTGATGTTGATATAGGAGTAAGGAATAAGTATACCACTAATGCTTGGGAAGCCTAAGTATACCATTGTTAATTTTCAATTACAATTGTTGTTTATGTTATCATTGTTATGTATTGAACTGAAATAATGAACCTATATACTTGGTCTAAATTGAACATGACCATGCCAAATTTTGAGATGCATTTTGTTTTGAGTTATCAAATATGCCTAGACCATATGAGTTTCTAAGTTTTCTTTTTTTTTTCTTTGGTTGAGATTATGAGTTCCTTTCCAAAGTATAATTACATAATTGCGAATTGAAAAGTTTCATAATTATTTTCCTTCTTTTTTATATATATTTTTAATTTTTTACATCCTATAATGTGGTTGATGTGGTATGGCTAGCCTCATATTACACTATAAAAAAAAATGCAGGTATATTTTCAGTTATTGAATAATTAACGTTTCGTTGTAGGTTATTGAATTGTTTCAGTCTCATATTATCAACATAAGTTATTTTCAAAACTCACCTTAAGTTGATGAATTTTTATATTTTTTAGAATTTTACTTTAGATTGATGTGATTTAGTTTTTTATTTTTATGATTGTATTTTTTTTCTTTGATTTAATAGATGTCATCTTATTACATTATAAAGATAGTACATAAGAATATATCATCATTATTATATTATATATCATGACTTGAATAATTTGATGTTTATTACTATATCTTATATTTTTACTCTTTTTATTCTTATCTTATTTTTTATAACTCTCTCTCTCTCTCTCTATTTTTATTCTTTCTTGCAACTCTACTTTAGGTTGACGAATCATTGTATTTTTTAAAACTTTATTTTGGGTTAATATGTTTTAGTGCTATATTTTTGAGTTTTCCATCACAAGTAATCTCTCTCCCTATTATAGTTTTGGTTTGACTTTTGTTTGAGTTAGTTAGTTATTTTGTAAGTAAGAATTTGAAATTATATATATATATATAAAAAAATAAAAAAAAAGTCTTGGCTATGCATTTGAATGTGTCTATCAGTTATTTGAGTAACATTAATTTGGTTATGATTTTTTATTATCATAGTAATCTTCTTTAAGAGAATGAGGAATTTGAATGATTTATTCAAAACTTAAAAAGATTAATTGCACAAGAAAAAAATTAGAAAAACATAGTGCAATATAACATAATTTTGAATAATATGGACCACCCTATAAAGGAATAATATCAATCAAACGCAACCCAAAATAATAAAATGATATATTGGTAGAGTTAGAAAGATAAAATAATTTTAGAAATTGTTTAATTTTTAGGGAGAACAAAATTATCTTCAAAAAAATTTAGAAAATAAATTATATTTAATACCATAATTATAAAATAATGATCTATTCCCACGCATTGCGTAGGTCTGCGACTAGATGAACTCTAAAACCTTCATAATGAATGATCATGAGCTTTGTACCTTAACTAGTTGACAATTTTTGGTATTTTCAAAATGTCTAGGATTAAAATTCCCCCTCCCCCAACTATTGATGTATCCAATAAAAACCTTTAGAATGAACTTTATAAATCCATAACTAGAAGTTTCCTACTAATCGCTACAATAAATATATAAAAGATTTGGTAATTAGTAACCATCTAGCTTCAACATCAACTTATGTCAAACCAAGTTTAATTATTTAACTTCTTCACAAAAATAAATTTCAAATGTTTACGTACGATAATTTGGTGGTTATTTGGGGCTATCACATATGAATTAAGTAAACAATGCCTAATGAATTGTGACAAAAAATATTTAAAAAAAAAAAAAAAAAGCCACTACCTTCTATTTGTAGGAGGTTGCATAAGCCAAGTGTTCACCAAAACCAAACAAAATTCCAACCCTTCACAAAACGACATATATAAAGAATCTCCATTAAACAGGCCAATGAAGAAATCAAACCTATGTTGATTCCAAGCTTTGTAAACAGCTCCCTAAACAATAATAACCATAGTTGTCAGTATCGTACGATACGCGATTCATATCGTACGATATGTATTGTATTGTATACAAAAAGTTTCGTATCATAAGTGCTCATGAATCGTCCAATACATAGATACGTATCGTATGAATCGTATCGTATCGGTGAATCATACGTATCGTACGATACATAGACATGTGGGCTTAAAATAGGTTTTTTGGTTAAAATTTGTGATTTTATTTGATTTAAACAAGTTTATAGACTTTGTTAACACAAAATTATTAGGAAACTTAATTGCGTCTAATGAAATAGCAAGTCCATGAGTTTTTTTTCCTCCCTTCTCTTTCTCCTACAAAATTTAGACTATACTCATAACACTCACTTTTATATGTGCAAATTTATTTTCTATGCTATTAATAATGTATTAAATGAAAATATAATTATTTTTTATTTTGTTATTATTATTTTGAGTCTAAAAAGCTAGAATGCCAAGAAAAAATATAAAGAAAAAATTATTAGAATAAAAAAACAAAAAAAAAAAGAGTAAATGTTGATAATAATAAAGAAAATGTCTATGAAAAAATTATTTTACAAGATGCTGAGGATGATAACATTGACTTTAAATGGAGTTGATTAGCCAAGATGATGAAAAAATATTATTATTTTGGTTCACATATCATGTATTACTTTTGAGTTTAATCAATTTGAATGTGCATGTTATAAACATAAGTTAATTTGATTTATTTAGTTAGCTTTGTTAAATTTTATTACATAAATAATGATTAAATTGATCATTAGTTGAATATTTTTTGAATTTATAATGAATATACCTTTTATATATGTATATCTATAATTATTTATAATTTTATTAGGTGTTTGTGTATTTTACGATACATGATTTGAATCATTTGATACGATACACGATACAAAAAAATAAAAAATTGATTTACGATACGATTCACGATTTAACAACCATGATAATAACCATTACTTCGCCACTATATATAAGCAAACTAGGAGTGTGAAATATAATCCCACTTGAAGTGAAAAACTCCTAAAAAAGTGACAAACATTTAGAGAGGAATGGAATTCTCTAGCAAGGCCTTCAAGGAAGGAAAATGTCAAGGCCAAAAAGTAGTGCATGGTGAAATCATGCCACTAGTTTTACAACCTCCAGAGCCCAACAAGGGTGACTTGGAATCCCTTCTCTTGGCTCTCAAGGAAAACAAGGACTGGTTCGAGCAAATGATCATCAACAACAGTGCTGTCCTCCTTAGAGGTTACAACGTTGAGAAAGCTGAGGATTTCAATGAAATCTTAGAAATCTTTGGCTGGGAAGAAATTCATTATGTGGGGCCAGCACCTCGAACACATGTTTACAAACGAGTTTTGACAGCCAACGAGGGACCACTCTCTGAGTTCATTTACTTTCACCATGAAATGGTTTTGGTAAGTCTCACACACACACACACATATATATGACAGTCTAAGAAAGGGAGTTTTGGTTAAAAGTGATTCATTTCTGCCTCTTAATAGCTATAGAATATACCTTCTCTACCTAGCCAAATCCCAACTTTTTTCTTTGATTGAATATGATAGTTTGAACCTATGACATCCCTCCATGATGAATGCTTTATATTATTAAGCTAACATACCAATAATTTTCCTTTTTGAGTAGATAGGATTCAATCCAAAGTCTTTTATTCAATGACCAAAAAACTTTGTTAGTTAAACTAACTAGAAGTTTGGAAACCCACAATTAAATTTCAAGTTAAAATTTACTTTGTTAAGCAAAACTACAAGGTCTAAAGTGTCATTTCTAGCCGTTACACATGAGTCCCAGCTAATAATGAGACATCAAAGCACTTTAAGGACACAGTTGATGTGGTTAATTAGTTTGCCATGAAGGAGAAAGTCATCATCATATTGAGTTCATAAGAAATTATAGTTATATTTTTGGTCAATATAAGCTGGGTCCAAGAGTATACCTCAGCAGTCAGCACCAACCACTTCTTTTATTTATTTATTTTGATGCATCAATCACTACTTTTAACTCCTAGGAAACTAGCATTTCATATTAAATCATAGCCGATGTGCAATATATAAATTTAACGAGTCAAGCAGTGATGATGTATTTTGATGATGAAGCAGACTATGCACTGAATTGATTAGAGAGTAAATATGGAGGAAACTTAATATTTTATTTCATCTTAATTATGTCTCTTACACATCTAATTGGAGATTGCAAATGTATAATTTTGATGATAATTTGAAAGAGTTGGACAAATAATAGCATGTGCCATTTGCTAAAATTTATTAATTATGTCTAACCAACCAGATTAAGGAATGTCCAAAAAAAGTTGTATTTTTCTGTGAGATACCACCCCCTGAAGGTGGAGAGACACCCTTTGTTCCCAGCTTCCGAGTAACAGAAAGGATGCTAGAGGAGTTCCCAGAAGCTGTGGAGAAAATAGAGGAGAAGGGGCTAAAGTACACATTCACAACTCTAAGCAAGAATGATACAGCATCCTCCATGAGAGGTAGAGGCTGGGAAGATACTTTTGGAACATCGGATTGTGCAGAAGCTGAGAGAAGGTACAGACAATGATCTACATGCAAAAAGAAGCTATCACTTTCTGGTTTTGTAATGATGTTGTCCATTAGTGTGCTCATATATTTATATATATTGGTTTATGAGTAATACAAGGGAGACAACATTTTTCAAAACTACTAACATGACATGTTGTGACTGGAGTAACATTACTTCCACTCAGTTCTACCACTGACACCACTTTTATTATACACCAATTACAATAGGTCATGTTAGCATTTATGAAAAAATTGTCCTTAAACCTATTGATTAGTTACATGCGGCTCATCTCTAGTTTTCAACATAGGTGGAATGCATGCTCTTGCAGAATATGACAGCTCTTGCCTCTTGGCATAAATCAATATTCAGAACCAATGTTCATTAGCTTTTTCCTTGAGTCTAGCTTCAGTTAAAATAGCCAATGCGTGACTCTAAGAACAAGTTATAAGGACTAAATACACATATAAGTAATCTAGCAGGAAAGTTTTGACTGCATGGTTTTGGGGATCAAGATCTTTTCTATTTGGCTCAAATTGAATAGGGTTCATTTCATGTTTCAAAATTCATTTTCAAGAACGTAAGACTATGCACGGTGCCACATCATTTAGAATTCTATTACACCAAATAAGGAATGATCACTGATTTTGAATTAGATGACTTTTGTTAACTATCAAATTCTTAATATGAAATGCACTCTCCATTTCAAATTAAGCAAATGCAGAGGATCCTTCTCCTGAATTCGGCACCATCTTATCATGGTAAAGCACTTGAAATTCAAGTCTCACATGTGAAAATTTTATTATTAGGGCCAATGCTGCTGGCATGGACTTGGAGTGGCTACCAAATGGTGCAGTTCAGGCAACATTGAGCCCACGACCTCTAACAAAGGTGTTTGATGGAAGAAAAGGAAGGAGGATGTGGTTTAACCTCGCAGTTGGCACGCATGGAAAGGAACACAGCTCAGCCATGATGGCAGACGGAACAGAATTACCGGAACATGTAGTCAAGAGATGTGAAGAAATCATCGAAGAAGAGAGCATCCAATTCAAGTGGGAAAAGGGAGATGTTCTCTTCTTTGATAACATGGCTTTGCTTCATGGAAGAAGGCCTTCTCTTCCTCCTAGAAGAATCCTGGTTGCCATAACCAAGTAGTTTGTTTCGCTTGTGGCTCTATCAATAATTGTGTGCGTTGTGAGGCCTTTTCACACTGCAAATATATATGTTGTGTGATAAATGCTCTCACATTTGTCCACATCTGCCTGTTTAGAATAACTTGGGTTACACAATTTGTTGTTTCAAATAAGAAATTCCGAGTTCTGCCACTAGTTCGTGCTGCAGGATTTTAAGGGATTAAACATCTAGTTATCACCTCATTGTTCTTTTGGTATTTTTTGTTGTTTGTTCAAAAACAAGTGCCCAGCCCAAGAAAATAATACTTCGGAATTCTTTGGTCTTATCTTATCTTCTTTGGTCTTGTCTTATCTTCCACCACAAGAAAGCATAAATTTTCAATCTTATTTAAACCGGTAGTTGATCCTATTTTGCTTATTCTAAGAATCACTAAAAGCTCATCATCTTTCTGAACTCCTTGAAAGACCTCAAATCTCAGCGCCCCCCACCCAAGAAGTAACCCTGAAAATGCAATTTGTTGACATTGTACCATCCTCTACCGAGGCCTTCAATGATGAATAAAATGTGTGATCAATTATGAGCCATCAGAAATTGGAATGAAGTGGTGGATACTAATAAACCATACTCATAAAGCCTCTTAGCATTGTACAAGGGACCTATCACTGATTAAAAGGAGAGGGGGGGGGGGGGGGGGGGGGGAGCACTATTCTGAAGCAATCACATTAAAAAAAAAAAAAAAAAAAAAAAAAAAAAACTGCCAATTGTAAAAGAGAAATTCTATGGACACAACTCTCGCAGAAATCCTAACATGTGTGACTGAATTATAAAGAAAAAATAATAGATTTATGTGAAAATAATTACACATCATTAAATAGTGACAAAGTGTGTGGCCAAATAAAAACTGATTGTAAAAACGTTGAACATCTAATGCCGGATGAGGTGGACCTTGGGTGGCAAAAGTATTTCTCCAATTGAAAGCAAAAATATTCGTTACCTCCATTAATGGACTGCTGAATGCAGGAAACAGATTAAGACA
This sequence comes from Quercus robur, assembly GCF_932294415.1. NCBI lineage: Eukaryota > Viridiplantae > Streptophyta > Magnoliopsida > Fagales > Fagaceae > Quercus > Quercus robur. Next base: position 1,498,168 of record NC_065534.1, on the reverse strand, counting down.
AATTTAAATCAAAATGTACATCCTACTCTTTATTTTCAGGACAATCAAAACTAAAACGCACAACCATAACAGGCACAGCCCTAAACCAGTTTGCTGCTGTAAGCATAAAGGCTTTATATTTACCAACTATAACATTTCAAACGTCTTAAGTGCCATCTATATGGCCCGACTAGGAATAGTCCGCCCCCGGCCCCTCCCACCGTAGCCATAACCCCTTCCATAGTAACCACCACGAGAACGACCACCACGCCCCCGACCTCCTCGACCACCCCGATACCTTGCGAAATCACCAAACGTCTGTGCATACAATCAAGCAAACATATTAAACATTTTTATGAAACATATTGCACATAATCCTCAAAACTTGGAGAGACACATCAAAGCACACATTACCTCTGTGTCAATCTTCATTTGCTCAGAGAATCTAGTCCTTCCATTATGTGATTCATGGTCAAGAGCATTGGAGGAGAGAGAATCAAAGAAATCATCCTTATTATAGACAGGCTGCAAACATAAAGAAAAAAATTATAATCAAGTAAGAAGCGCAAAACAAGTTATTATTAACAGAACTCAATTTAACCAGTGTGAAACAAGACAGTAAATCTTACCTTTTCTTGTAACTTGGATGATTGACCATCATCTTCATCCTGAGTATCATCTTCATCACTAAAATTTTCATCCCCTTCTTTGTCCTTTGAATGAGATTTACTACTCTTACCAAGATGACCCCACACTTCATCCTTCTTAAATTTCTCATTCATGGCAATGAAATCAAAATCTTCAGTGAATTTTGTTACTGGACGTGAACTCTGCACAGCAAATGTTCAGCTTTCATGTCAAATTCCCCATTCAATGAAAGCAACTACTCAATAAAAATTACTGTGATATTGTGTAAATTGAGATGATTGGGGGGACAGTACATTGATCTTATGTTATGGATTAAAATTTTAATACACAAAACACATAAGTTTCACATCAAAAAATATCTTAAGCTTTAAATATTTATTTTGAAATGTCATTCAGTGTCCAAAGCCAATTTCAAAATCTTTACTCTCTAAACACATCATCTCCAGCATTATATTCAACAAGTCACCACTCCCAAATTTGAGCAATAAAAGATTGTTATTTGGACCAAATTCTAGAACCATAAGAAGTAGAACTGTCCACTCAACTAATTCAATATTATAACTCTTAATGCGAATTTTCAGGTTGTAAGCTTGATCAACGTACAGACACCCAACTTAATTTTAAAATGTAAATGTAAACAACAAATTACCCCCATTCCTCTTCCTCTATCACGTCCCCTGTAACCATGACGATGTTGGAAAGGAGTTCCATTGGGCTGGGAAGAAAGAGAGACGTACATGTCAGCAACCTCATCAATACAACGATATATAGAATATATAATAAGCAAGAAATCAACACAAACTCAGATTTCGGAACACCATAGGTTCAAATTTGTTATGACTGTTGTGACTTAACAAAAAATATATGTCATCATTGTGCAGTATAGAAAGGACTAAGTTCAATTAAATTCACATTAGGAAAAAACGACTAAATGGGTTTAGCTTATATAGCAAATTGTGAGTCTTCGCACAACCAACAGTAAATTTCCCATGAACCATAAACCATAGAACAACCAAGCAAAAACAGCAACAATTTACAAAGCTTTAGTGGCTTGCTTCAAACCCACAACAGATAGATTAGTCAGTGCTTCAAACCCACAACAGACAGATTAGTTAGAGTTGGCCACATGTATTCTTTTTTTTTTTTTTTTTTCTTTTTTCCATTTTATTCTATCCAAGGTCATTGTCTTTGTTACTTTCTTAATTGACATGTCCTTTTTAACTACTTCTACTAATGTGATATTTGATCTTCCTTTGCCTTGTTTCGTTCCTTAACTTGAATCAACTCACTCTTTCTTACTAGTGCATTAATCTCTCAAACATTATGAACAACCTCATGAAAAAGATAAAGCTTGTTAGCTGGCAACCAAGGTTCGGGGGGGAGGGTGGAACCTGTCCCCTGTAATCTTAAAATAATTAATTCAAAATCAAACCAAGCCCACGCAATATAAACCAAGCTACCAAGCCTATGGATATTTGGAACAAGCCCAAGGGTAAGGGATACACATGGATATATGTAACACAATCACCTTATGAACAACTCGTGAAGGTGCAGGTAATGGCAGTATTGGTGGCTGAGCTTCAGTTGAAACTGGCACTGTTGGTTCTGATGATGATGCAGAAGAAGATACTTGAACCACCTCTACATCCTTATGTGCTGTTTGTGAAGTTTGAGACGAAGAAACTGCAGTAGGTACAGACTGCAACAACTGACCTGGAGTTATCAATGAGGGAGCTGGTGTTTCTGTACGAATAGAATTGGATGTCCCAACAATAGACGAGGTAGATTGAGACAAGGTTTGATATGACAAGGTTGGACCAGAAATTGCACTAGGCTTGTTGGAGATTATTGGTGGTACAATAGCACTTATATCCGGACTAGATGTAGCTAAAGGAGTCAGAGATGGCAAACTAGAACTAAGTGTGACTGATGGAAGGCCAATAATAGGTGGTGCCTTGTTAGGCACTGAGTTTCCTAATGTTTCAGAAGCTAATGTAGCAGAAGGCACAGGAGGCAGAGTGGATGGCAAAGTTAATGGAGTTAAAGAACTGGAGCTTAAATTCAGGGAACTAGAGCTAGCAGGAGGAAACAAAGATGGAACTTCGGGTAAGTTTGAAGCCCCAGTGAGTAGAGAGGTGTTAAAATTTGGATATTGCATTGGCTGCTGCATCGAAGAAGGGATTGAAAGCCCTGGTGGTGGACGAAGCAAAGATTGCTGATGCAAATGAGGGAGCCCATTTGGGGGGCCATAGTATCCTTGCCAATACATTGGCATTGCAAGGCCACCACCATTTGCACTAGGAGGAGGTGGTGTAGCTGCCCAAGAACCTAGATTTGGTTGATACAAAGGCACGCCACCATGAAGTCCCAACTGTGCAGTATGAGAATTAAGATCTGTCAAAGTCCCACTAACAGCAGGAGGCAAGCTTGTAGCTGTAGAAACTGGGCGAGGATAATGAGACTGCATAAAAATTAGAAAGAATTAGAATGGCGTAGCCGGATTTAATTAATAAAGTGATCAAATGGCCTTCATTCCAATTACTTGTATAATAGCTGGATCATTGGTTATAGGTGGTGGAGGCTGAACAGGTGGAGAAGATTTAACCTGTAAATCCTGCAAAAAGAAGCTTAAAGGATGTTCAGGGTCTTTCTACTTTCATAAATATTAACCATCCTAATATACCAAGTACAAAGCTGAGTATTGAGATAATATCTGTTCAGTTTTTTAAAAAAAGAAATGTAAAATCTCAGCATGTAGCATGCAACACAGTCATGCCAACCAAATGCTAAAACCCATAAATTATAGCATAAAAACATTACAGCTTAGGCCTCTCATTGTTTGTCATCTCATCTTCTGTAAATCTGGTAATTCTCGACTCTGCTGTGATCTATTTAGAGAATTATCTAACTCGAAATTTAAATTCTCACCATGCACACCCAAAAGGAAAACTAACTACTCTTTTTAAGGGCCTCAGTAAGAGTAAACACCAAAGCATAGATAAAACTGCATATTTTAAAGAACTCAACAAATGAAACATTCAAGGGCAGATTTGACACAAGAACCACTACAAACGATGTGTATTTAATCTCTTCCAAAAGCATGATTGACTATTGAAATTATTGAGCCTTACAAGTTGAATAAATATCATAGACAAACATTGAGAACAGATAAAGGGCATTTATGCCTAAGATACCTTGATATCACTCCCACGGAAGAGTATATATTCGTAAATTTTATCGCCTGGAGGAACTTGCGGGCCATCCTTTTTTCTACCTTCAGTTCCAAATGATCGTACTGCCATATGAAGGAAAAAAAAAAAAACCAGCATTAACAATCCACCCGAACATATCTTAAATATATAAATTATAATGACACAAAATACACATGAAAGAGTGCTTGAATTTCCAAGATCATAAGAGACCTTGACAGCGATACAAAGATTATCTCATCTTGAACCTAAAAATCATAAAATTTGGAACAATTTTTTTACTTTGACAACCTTACGATGATTAAATCTTGTAAACTTAACCGAAAGATTAAATCTTCCGATGATTGCAAAACGCCTTCGTTTCTCTGGATTCCTACTCACAATCTCAACTTCACAATAATCTTATCTAATTCTCCTTTCACTTCTTAAGCAAACATTCACTTTGCAAACAAAATTTTTCCTCCAACTTCAATTTGATGGAAAATTCCTTCAACACAGTCAAAGAATCCAAGAACACTCCATTAAACAAAGTATAGGACTCAATTCAAACATAACCAAGAAACAAATTCAAAACCAAATCGATACGTTGAAATTTGAGTTTAAAAATATATATGCACGAAGCCTTTGAATGTGACACTAATGCTAGACCTAGAGAGAAGAAAAAAAGAGGGAAAAAAACAAAAACGGTACCGTTTCGGAGTCCGATACTGGACTCATCAGTGTTGATGTTGTAGAGAACGCCTTCGTATCTGATCTCACTCTTTGAAGTCAAGCTAATCAAGCTCCCTATGTACGAATCGGCTCCTGAGCCTGTGGCTGTGGCTGAGCTCGGTTTCGATGCACTTTCCGATGCCATGGTTTTCAAAATCCCCCCCAATCATACAAATTCAAAGACTCGAAGAGAGAGAGAGAGAGAGTAGGGTTTAGGTTTTGAACTTTTCTTGGTTTTGGTTTTGGGGGCGGGGTGCTGTGTTTTGCTTTGCTTTGCTTTGCTGTGTGCGTTTCTATCTATCTGGCTCTCTCTGTGATTTTATCGGTTCCTGTTTTTGTGAAAATAAAAGAGAAGGAAGAGAGAGATCTATAATGCTAATACTAATACCTGTGTGAGATTTTGATGGACTGGCCAATGGGGGTTTGCCAGCGTGGCGGATTTCGGACTTGTTGGTCTTTTTGTAGCAAGCGAAATTTGTGGGGGATTTTTGGACTTTTGAACTAACGGAAAAGGATAAAAAGTAGTAAAAAAGTGTTGTACGCGTTTCCAAACGCTGGATTGGTCCCGTCCTAGAGTGTAACCTTTTTTTTTTTTTTTTTTTTTCTGAGAATGTCCTATAGTGTAACCTAGATGTTTAGGCAATGGCAAAACTTAGGAGTTAAGTCCAACTTACCGATATCATAGATAAAGCATGTAAATTCAAAACTTAGAAAAATGCTATGTCCATAACATTTTCATAATAAATTCAAAATGATATGTTGTTTAGGTTATTATTAGTAGGGCAAAACAACTAACTACTTATAATTTATTATAAAAATATTTGTAAAAAATGTTGTGGGGCACAATAGTTTGTGGACTCGGCCCGCTCGCTTATGGGGAGTCCGCAGGTCCCAAACTGAAGGAGGCCAGGGCCCAAGCTCAAAAATAGTAAGCCCAAAGTGGCCCGAAGATACAGCCGAGGACAGCTTAGTCCTCGGCAGACCCAAAGTCTCATTGATGAAAGTGGCATACAAGCAAACTTAAAAGATCAGAAAATATCTCGGGGAAATTGTCCTTAATGCCCTTCACTGATATGACATTGCACCTAACAGAACCTGATTTTTAGGCTTTATTAACAATCCCCAACAATTCTGGGATTAGATTGACGGGACAAATATCAGTCCTGGAAAAATTGACCCTACACGTGGACGAGGGACAACAAACGTAGGCTAGTATAAAAGGAAAGGTAAACTAATTAGGAGAGAGGCCCATCTCACTCCCTGCGGAAAAAGCTCCAGGGATGAGAATGACCGGATAATATAGGTAAACCACCACGAAAAAGTCACCGCCGGATAACCGGAGAAAAACATTAGTGCTCCTCGGAACCGATCCGAGAAGCCCAATCCCACAAGTTATAAAACTGTGGGGCTTAAATATCCAGTCTGAAGCTTTTTCTTATCCGAGTTCCTTAAAATTCGGTTTGGACCAACGCCTTGTGACCAAACGCTAGCCTTTTAAGCCCACTCTCTACAAATTTTATTGTGAGGGATCCTTCACGTGCGAGCCCAACGTAATCGTTGGGCTATTTGAGAATCGTGTCCCTACAATTGGCGCCGTCTGTGGGAAGGCTTGCGCGTTGGCACGGGTGGCGCATGAGTCAGCTCTCTAGCAAGCAGAGATTCACGAGTCTTTCCCATCTCCGGCGACGTGCAGTTGTTGCTCCGCCATAAGCTTCTACTAGGGGCTACACCTTGCACTGCTAACGGCGCGGGCAGCTCTAGGGGCTTCCGGCCTCAAGCCAACTCTCCCCCCCCCCTGGCCTAGGGGCTAACCTTCGAGAAATAAATAAGTATAGAGAAAAAACTACTTAAAAAGAAATCTTACAAGTTTTGGACAGAACCAAGGCCTTGCATGGTCCTCAGACCCAAGCCTATGGGGAAACCAAGTACAAAAAAGAAATCTTACAAGTTTTGGACAGAACCAAGGCCTTGCATGGTCCTCGGACCCAAGTCTATGGGGAAACCAAGTACAAAAAAGAAATCTTACAAGTTTTGGACAGAACCAAGGCCTTGCATGGTCCTCGGACCCAAGCCTATGGGGAAACCAAGTACAAAAAAGAAATCTTACAAGTTTTGGACAGAACCAAGGCCTTGCATGGTCCTCGGACCCAAGCCTATGGGGAAACCAAGTACAAAAAAGAAATCTTACAAGTTTTGGGACAGAACCAAGGCCTTGTATGGTCCTCGGACCCAAGCCTATGGGGAAACCAAGTACACAAAAGCACAATCGGAAGTTCCCTGCTTCCCAGTCGACTGCTCGGATGGATTATTTAGAGATCATCAACCTTGGACGATATTCACGCGCTTATCACAGAATATTCAACTGTTATCCCGGTTAGTTTCCTAAGTTTGATTTACTATGAATTATCGATATAATGCCTGGTAGTATTGGTAAATTGGAGTTAGTTAGATTATGTTTCAAGCTATTTTGCTCTAAATATTCTTGAAGAAACGCACACATGGGGCACATTCATTCACGAAGTAGTGTTATCAAAAAAAAAAAAACAGTATTCAAAACAAGTAAAGAAATTTCCGTTCTTACTAAAACAAAGAAATAGTACAGCGTACAATGAAAAGCTGAAATCAGTTTGTGTCAAAGCTCACTACATAACCAAAAAGAAAGGAAGATACAAGAGAATAAAATAAAGCTGAGGAAGTAGATCAGAGGAGAGGTTGGCTACAACTCCAAGACCTTGTTCTTCCTCAATGCTTTCACATGCCCACAACTCAAACAGCAAAAGAGACCCAACTTGAGCCTGACACCGCTGAAGGAAAGGTGCAGGGAGTTGGAAGTTGAGGGGCTTTCTCTAAATATACGCCTGCCGCAAAGCAGAGGCGCTGATGGCGGAAAATCTTTCTTCTGCCACACCAAAATTCTGGCATGGACAGAACCTGCTTCGGATTTTGACTAAAAGAGGGAGAGACACCCTTCCCCCTCGGTCGAAATGGAGTATTCTCCTGAACTTGTGCTTCCTGTGCCCATACCTTACCATTTTGACTCTCATGAGGACACGGTGCTTCCCTGGCGGAGAGAGTCTTTCCTTCCCAACCTTCGCCTCAAACATGTTATGTTAAGGGAGGACAGCACTGAATGTAGGAATTGTGATTTGGGAGGAAACTGAAGGAGCTGTGTGTATATAAAGCAACTTTTTCTCCCTCCTATTTATTTGAAAAGACAAGGTGGTGGCAGTCAACTCACGCAGCGTCCCAAGGAACGCTACAGACAAAATGGCTCTGACCCAACTTCCAACGCCAACTGCAACCACAAGATTAAAGGAGCCTCGTAAAGGCGCACCTCGAACACTGGGACATCAGAAAGTGCCGCGTGGCCAGAGATTGCATAAATACCTCTTAATTCGTGGGCCTAGTGAATTCGCGGCCCAGGCCCGTTCTGCATAAGGGCCCAGGGACTATGGCCCACGCCGAAGAGTAGCCGCTGCCAATGACAACCTCCTGCTCGACGCCTCATGATACGCCTGAAGAAAGGGAGAAATTGAACTCTAAAAAAGTTTTGGACAGAACCAAGGCATTGCATGGTCCTCGGACTCAAGCCTATGGGGAAACCAAGTACTCTAAAAAAGTTTTGGACAGAACCAAGACATTGCATAGTCTTCGGACTCAAGCCTATGGGGAAACCAAGTACTCTAAAAAGTTTTGGACAGAACCAAGGCATTGCATGGTCCTCGGACTCAAGCCTATGGGGAAACCAAGTACTCTAAAGAACCAAGGCATTGCATAGTCTTCGGACTCAAGCCTATGGGGAAACCAAGTACTCTAAAAAGTTTTGGACAGAACCAAGGCATTGCATGGTCCTCGGACTCAAGCCTATGGGGAAACCAAGTACTCTAAAAAAAGTTTTGGACAGAACCAAGGCATTACATGGTCCTTGGACTCAAGCCTATGGGGAAACCAAGTACTCTAAAAAAGTTTTGGACAGAACCAAGGCATTGCATGGTCCTCGGACTCAAGCCTATGGGGAAACCAAGTACTCTAAAAAGTTTTGGGCAGAACCAAGGTATTGCATAGTCTTCGGACTCAAGCCTATGGGGAAACCAAGTACTCTAAAAAGTTTTGGGCAGAACCAAGGCATTGCAGGATCCTCGGACCCAAGCCTAAGGGGAAACCAAGTACTCGGACGGGAAAGTCCTCGGCTCAAGTACTGTAAAATGTTAAGGCCAGTATGTTAAGATGGCAAAATGACCCCCTATTCAATAGCCTAAGGAAACTGTTCGTTTTGCGGATGACATGTCCTCGGATAGTTATTCCTTGCACCGTATCGAATACTTAGTCCTCATCTCGGCTAACTTTAAGGTAAGTCTCGTTCCTCACCGGTCGGATCGTTATGTCGAATAATAATTTTGTTAAAGTTATTGTGGCGTCTTTTTATTAGCGAGTATTTTGGCCTTAGTTGTCATTGATTCAAATGCTATACTGTTGTACCGAGCAGTGCTTGCAAATTTATTAAAACATATAAACAGAACATACGAAATAGAATAACAATAACTTTTATTAATACGAAAAATTATTACAACGTACAATGGAGGGCTTAAACAAGCCTATACAAAAAATGAACTGCCGAAGCAGTAATAACATCCGTAATACAGATAAGTAAACAGTCAGGAGTCCTTTAAACTCGCCTTCAAAGTCTCTCTAAAATCTCTGCCTCAGTACTGCTCATATCAAGAGAAGAACCTTATATAGAAAAGATGAAGGAGGAGAAGAAGAGGGAAGAAATGAAAGGAAAAAGAAAGGAGCAAAAGAGGGAAAAAGGGAATCAAAGGATGGCGCCAGTGAACAAAGAGAGGAAGAAGCAAGGGCATTTAGTCCCTGCCTCAATCCTAACTCTTACCACACTGGAGCCATATTAGGTATGCTCATGAGAGAGCGGGTGGAGATGATAATGGAGGTTTTCGACTCAGTCACACCGGAAGTGGGATGTGATGAGTCCCTGCTTCGGATTTTGGCTAAAAGAACGGGGAGGCAAATCTTGAGTCTCCGCCACCCTTGCCCCGACTGAGCCATCTCAAGTTTTGTTAGGACATGGCGTTTCTGGGAGATGAAGGGTTTATTCATGGCTGACTACTATGGTGGATGTATTATTGGATGGGGAATAACCAGATGGAAGAAGTGAACTTTGAGAAGGGCCTGAGGGATTCAGATATGAGAAAATCGTCTTTTGTCTTCTCTCTTTATATAGGGAACGAAGAAAAGGGTATATAACACGTTCAGATCCCCAGGGAAATCTATAAAGAAGAACGCGCCGTTTCGTTCTCCCACGCCATCAGTAACCGTTAGATCTGGGAGGTCTCGTAAATGGGAAGATATTAAAGGCACGCTTCAGATAACCAAACGATATAATGGCAACGTGCGCCAATTGAGGGAAACGTCTTGTAGACCGGCGCATTCCTCGGGGAGGTGAAGAGTCGCCAACGTGGATCAAGGGCAGAATTGAATGAACCGCAATAAAGGCTTGATGTTACTAAAACCTACCTTTCCAACCAAAACGTTGGACAGCAGGGTTTTGAGGGGCTAATGTGGGGCACAATAGTTTGTGGGCTCGGCCCGCTCGCTTATGGGGAGTCCGCAGGTCCCAAACTGAAGGAGGCCAGGGCCCAAGCTCAAAAATAGTAAGCCCAAAGTGGCCCGAAGATACAGCCGAGGACAGCTTAGTCCTCGGCAGACCCAAAGTCTCATTGATGAAAGTGGCATACAAGCAAACTTAAAAGATCAGAAAATATCTCGGGGAAATTGTCCTTAATGCCCTTCACTGATATGACATTGCACCTAACAGAACCTGATTTTTAGGCTTTATTAACAATCCCCAACAATTCTGGGATTAGATTGACGGGACAAATATCAGTCCTGGAAAAATTGACCCTACACGTGGACGAGGGACAACAAACGTAGGCTAGTATAAAAGGAAAGGTAAACTAATTAGGAGAGAGGCCCATCTCACTCCCTGCGGAAAAAGCTCAAGGGATGAGAATGACCGGATAATATAGGTAAACCACCACGAAAAAGTCACCGCCGGATAACCGGAGAAAAACATTAGTGCTCCTCGGAACCGATCCGAGAAGCCCAATCCCACAAGTTATAAAACTGTGGGGCTTGGATATCCAGTCCGAAACTTTTTCTTATCCGAGTTCCTTAAAATCCGGTTTGGACCAACGCCCTGTGACCAAACGCTAGCCTTTTAAGCCCACTCTCTACAAATTTTATTGTGAGGGATCCTTCACGTGCGAGCCCAACGTAATCGTTGGGCTATTTGAGAATCGTGTCCCTACAAATGTTATAGATATAGCTTTTCTTTTAAATTTAACTATACAACTTATTAGCTTATGCAATCGCTCTTTTTTTTTTTTTTTTTTTTTTTTTTTTTTTTTGAGAAGGAGCTCATGCAATCATATGATTGAATTTAAATAAGGAACTTCCCCTGTTTGTTTTGGATGTTTCAAAAAATAAGAAGAGAATATGAAAAGTAAATTGACAACTCATGTTCAATCTTTAACATGTAATATTATGCATAAAAGAATGTGTTTTTATATTTAAACATCCTTTTAGCATAGTTATCTCAAGATTCCAAAAAAGGAGATGGTGATTTGGTGCTTAAACCAAAATTATTATGTCTTAGAATCGGATATAATACACATAAATATCATTGTTCTTTTTACACCAGAAGTTGTTCACTTTTGAGAACTATTAAGACCATATACACTACCTGACTTAGTGAATATTTACTAGAGAAAATCTTTTTACTTTTTGAACAATTGAATTTTAGGTTTTGCATTTTAAAGATAGCTCTTGAATGACAAAATTTTGTGGGTTTTGTTTTCATTTTTTAATCCTTCCACTTGTAGTCTTGCCCACAGTTTTAAAAATCAGACTTGCCTCTAGTTCCCCATTTTTGATCGGTTTTTGGTCCAGTTTTTAAAACATTGGTCTTGCATTTTCCTCCTTCTATCTCTTATTTTCTTCTACTTTTTGAGTAATTTGTATTTTAGAAACCTAAAAAGATTTGAAGATGAAGATCATAGGGCAAATAAAATTAAGTCCTACTATGGATGGTTTCAATTGGGCTTGAGGGGCTTTTGTTCTTTTCTTCATGAGATATGGGCTTTGTTTTTTTAACTTGCAAACCCAGCCCATCCGACCATAACGCACACGTGGCACAACCGACGCCGTTTTAGTAAAATGTGAGTACAACATGAGTCGCAATCACATTATTCACAACAAAAACAAAAAACAAAGAACTTAGAAATTAAATCAAAAACCCTTCTTCGCACCTCGCTCACTCTTCACACTCACACAATCAAAAACCCAAATACAATAAATCAAAATTAAAACCTAGAAATTAAAAAATAAAAATTAAATAAAGTTTGAATTCAAAATCAAAATTTCAAAACCTTTTATTTCAGTTTATTTTCCGATACATTCCGAAATCTCGGCCGGTTCAGAGCGCGATCTGTAATTCATTCTTTCTTTCTTTCATTCATTCTTGCAAAAGCTATAGTATCAATCTAGGGTTTCGGATTTTTCTTTTGGTTGCCGTGAAGATTCGGCGATGTTCACGCCGCAGAGGAAGGCGTGGCCGGCGGTGACGGCAATTGCGCCGAGGAGTGCTTCGGCGGCGGCGACGGGGAAGGGTAAAGCGGTGGCGTTTCCTGATATTCCGCCGCCGTTGGATTCGCTGAGCGGCGAGGCGGCGGAGATTGGCGGCGGAGATATGGAGGACTGGAAGAGGTTCAGAGAGGCGGGGCTGTTGGACGAGGCGGTCATGCAGAGAAAGGACCGCGAGGCTCTTCTTCTCAAGCTCTCGAAGCTTGAAAACGAGGTTTAATCTTTGGTTTAATTTTTATTTGAATCTCATAGAATATTTAAAAGCTTAAGGTTTTAGTATTGTAATGGGTTTCAATTTTGTTAAAGAACTATGATTAATAGGTCATGTTTGGTTTAATATTTAATAAATTTCCAATTGGGATAATTTCTCAGTAATGGGTATTGTTCGAATTTGTGTTTGGTTTAATTTCATTACAAATTTTTTTTATATGGATGGTTGTTTGTGTGTGTATTATTGGGAAATATAGGGTGTACGTATGTGAGGTTCTGTGACTTTGAATTCTTATTGTATTATCGGATTGGTTACGCTTTTTGGGTTTTCCTTTCCAAACTATTTCGTTCGATTTTGAAAGTGAAAGTTATGTTCTATATTTCATCCAATAAGTCTTAAGGACACAATAATTTTTGCAATTTTTTCACAGCCTTTTGAGGTGACATGTTGTGATTGGTGTTAAATGTTAATGAAAGCAATGTCGCTAGGGACCCGTGTGAAAGTGAAGCTATGTCTGATCACAATTTGCATGCCAATAGTTGTAAAAAAGATTTTGAAATTTGTTGTGTGCCTAGCATTGCTGAATTTCGTCACTGCAATCTTTATTTTTTTATGTTGTTTGATCTTGTGTTTCTTTTGAATAGTATGAGATAGAATTTGGCATTCTTTGACGAAGACTTGTGTTTAAGGAATTGTTTCATGGTATCTTTGTTTTTTTGGGCAGCTTTATGACTACCAGTATAACATGGGGCTTCTCTTGATTGAGAAGAAAGAGTGGACTTCCAAGTACGAAGAACTGACACAAGCGCTAGCGGAAACTCAGGAGATCCTCAAACGTGAACAGTCAGCACATTTAATTGCATTTTCTGAAGTTGAAAAGAGAGAGGAGAATTTGAGAAGAGCATTGAGCGCTGAGAAGAAGTGTGTGATTGATGTATGCTACATTGCTACTACTTTCTATCTTTCCTTAAGTCTTAAAGTTGTCCCACCACCCTGGTCTTTTATGATTATGTACCTTCCTATTTATGATCTTGATATGCACAAGTGTGCTTGAGTACCAGGGCTATATAATCTGCATAATGTGTGCATTGATATGTGATTCACATGTATATTGATATGTCTTTGTATTTTTTTAGATAGGTTTGCTGTTTTTGTTGAAATATCATCTTCATCTTTTTAGAAGATTGGCTATGCAAATTTTTAATTGTCGTTAGCAAATGTTTAGAAGAATTGTGCTGTGAATATTACGGGGTTTTTTATATTTTATTGTTGGATCCTTAAAATTTATACATGCCATCTTCATAAGTCTCTAAAACAGAGATCTTTTACATTCTTTGATGCTCATGGCAGACTAAATTTTTTTACACAGGGCTTATGCTAGAGTTCAATTCTTTTTTGGTTGCTGCGAGCCTGATTCTGTATCATCTTTTAAATAAGTTAATATTTGGATGTAGCTACTATTGAATGCTGATTTTAGTTTAAAAAAGCAATTTTTTTTTTTTTTAAAATTTTATTTTAAAACTCTAGTTGTTTTGGGTTATTTGTTTGGATATGGAGTGTAGTTTGTACTATTTTGGACTTTGGGTTATTGATACCTGGGTCATGTTTTCTTCAATACAGCTTGAAAAATCTCTACGTGAACTTCAAGGAGAGCGTCACCAACTCAAACTTACATCTGAGACAAAGTTAGCTAATGCAGATGCTTTGGTTGTTGGAATTGGAGAGAAATCTTTGGAGGTAGAAGAAAAGTTGCATGCTGCTGAAGCCAAGCTTGCTGAGGTAAACAGAAAGAGTTCAGAATTGGAAATGAGATTGCAAGAGGTGGAGGCTCGTGAAAGTATTCTCCAGAGGGAGCGCCTATCCTTAGTTGCTGAGTATGCTCTATGCACATCATTTTAAATGTCTATGTTAATGACTATATATATGCATCATACACACACACACACACACACACAGAAACACAAACACCCATTTTCTTGGAGCCTATGACTCACTTCAATTAGTATTTTGCATTCAACTTATATGTGTTCTTATTGCACTTAGGCAAGAGGCACATAAGGCAATTTTTTATAAACAAAGAGAAGACTTACGAGAGTGGGAGAGGAAACTGCAGGAAGGAGAGGAAAGGCTATGTAACAATAGGAAAATCCTTCATGAGAGAGAGGAGAAGGCAAATGAAATAGAAGCAACTATTAAGCGGAAAGAGAGGAGCCTTGAAGAGGCCCAAAAGAAGATTGACTTATCGAACACAACGTTGAAAGAGAAGGAAGATGATATCAACGAAAGACTGGCGGATGTAGTTTTAAAGGAAAAAGTGAGTCTTCTGTTCATTTGAACTGTTTTAATAATTTAAATTCCTCAGTGTTTTATTACTTCTTTATTTTACCTATCAAAAAATAAATAAATTCTTCAGTGGTTTCATACATGCCCTCTGTTTTGTTGATTTTATGCAGAAAGCTGACTCTCTGAGAAGCTCCCTTGAGATGAAGGAGAAGGAATTACTTGTGTTGGAAGAAAAGCTTGACTCTAGAGAAAGAGTGAGTTCCAATAACCCCCTCCCCCCCCCCCCCCCCCCCCCTTTTTTTGTCCTGCGTAGTAAAAAAGAAAATTGACCTATTATTGGTGTTATATTTATTTATATATATGACGGGAAATCTTTTGGAATGTATTATCCTCTGCAGAATAATATGTAGTTTAAGTACTTCTGAAGTCTAGTAAATATGAATACTTCTGCACTAGCCTCTCTCTCTCTCTCTCTCTTTCTCTCTCAAAAATCTAGCTTATCATTTGGGGGATGACAGATGAGTCCCTTTGAGCTTAAATACCTTTGAAGTTTGGACCATATTATGGTGTAGAGATGCCATAGTATGTACATATGGATTAGTGCTTGGGATGTTTGAATGGGATAGAGCCATAAGATCATTGAGAACTCTTATCGTGTGAGCCTTAAAATATTATATATCATTAGATATGGCAGGTTTGATGTCTGGCACCTGAGTTGTTATACAGATGATTATAAATGACCTAATACTGAATAAAAAATAAAAAATAAAAAAAACCTGATAATGTCATTTATAAGGATGACATATCTGGATGTGATTTGATAGTATGCTTCAATTGGCGATATGGAAGAATAGATAGCTATATTTGTTTTGTATGGAACTTTGTGTGCTCTGCTTGTGTTCTTATTGATCAAGAAGGGTCCTGCTGTGTATGTGTATGGGATCATTTATGTTGTGAAGGAGTTGAATGGATTATAGGTGTATGATTAATTCAGCTGTCTGACATTTCATGTTTATGGGTTTTGTTTTAGGTGGAGATTCAGATTCTTCTTGACAAGCAAAGGGCTATCCTGGATGTTAAAATGCAGGAGTTTGAGCTGGAACTAGAAGAAAAAAGGAAATCCCTTAATGAGGAATACAGTAGCAAGTTAGATGAGGTGGAGCAGAGGAAGGTTAAAATCAACCATGAGAAAGAGAAGTTGATCAAACAAGGTCAAGCGTTGGATAAAAGGGAAGAGAGACTGCGTGAGAAAGAGAAGGACATTGAAACCAAGATGAAAAGTTGTAAAGAGATAGAAAAGGATGTGAAAGCTAATGAGAAAAGGTTGGAGGCAGAAAAGCAACAAATACTTGCTGATCAAGAGAGTCTGCAAAATCTCAGAGATGAAATTGAGAAGGCAAGGGATGAAAATGCTCAGCAGAAGCTGCAAATTCAAGAAGAGAGTGAGAAACTGAGGATAACTAAGAAAGAGAGGTCAGAGCACCTCCGTTTGCAGTCACAATTGAAACAGGAGATAGAAAATTACAGACTTCAGAAGGAGATGCTTTTGAAGGAAGGTGAAGATTTAAAACAAGAAAGGGAGAAGTTTGAGAAAGAGTGGGAAGTTTTGGATGAGAAAAGAACAGAAACTAGTAGGGAGCTAAAACAAATTGTTGAAGAGAAAGAGAAATTGGAGAAATTGCAACACTCTGAAGAAGAAAGGCTGAAAAAAGAGAAACGTGCAATGCAGGACCATATAAAGAGGGAGTTGGGAGCTCTTCAACAGGAGAAGGAATCATTTGCATCCTTAATGAAGCATGAGCAATTAGCTCTATCTGAGAAAGCACAGAATGAGCAAAGTCAAATGCTTCAAGAATTTGAGTCGCAAAGAAGGGATCTTGAGACTGATCTGCAGAACAGACGTGAAGAAATGGAGAGGTGTTTACAGGACAGGGAAAGAGCATTTGAGGAGGAGAAAGAAAGAGAGCATAATAATATTAAGCACTTGAATGAAGTTGCTGAGAGGCAATGGCAAGAAGTGAAGTCCGAAAGGCTTAGACTACAGAAGGAAAAGGAGGAATTTAAATTGAACCAGAAGCAGTTGGAAGTGAACCAACTTGAAATGAATAAAGATATTGTTGAACTCAACGGTCTTAACAGTAAACTCAAGAAGCAGCGGGAACAGTTTATTGAAGAAAGAAATCGTTTCCTTGCATTTGTTGAGAAGTTCAAGGGTTGCGAAAGTTGTGGGGAAATCACAAGGGAGTTTGTTTTCTCGGATCTCCAACTACCTGAAAATGAAATAAAACATAGGGAGGCTATTCCTGTACCGAGGCTGGCTGATGAATTTTTGAATAGCCCTCAAGGCAATGCAGCTGCTTCTGATTTGGGATATTCAGACTCTGGGGGCCACATGACATGGCTCCGCAAATGCACCTCAAAGATTTTTAACTTATCTCCAGGTAAAAAGATTGAGAATGTTTCTGCTCCCGTTTTGACAGAATCATCACCATCGTCAGCCATGCTGGTCAACAAAGGAGCTAGTGGGCATGGTATTTCTGAGGATGAGCCACAGTCTTTTGGCATGACTAATGACACCTATGATGTTCAGCGGCAGCTCCAATCTGAAAGCATCATTAGAGAGGTGGATAATGCTTGTGCCCCATCAGTTGATGATCATAGCTACATGGACAGTAAGGTACAGGAAGTTCCAGAAGATTCCCTGCAATCAGAACTGAAGAGTGGTCGGCGCAAGCCTGCAAGGCAACGCAAGTCAGGAGTGTATAGAATGCGTTCTGTCAAGGATGTTGTTAAAGATGCAAAGGTTTTTCTTGAAAGATCAGAATTGAATGCTAATGCCCAGACTGAAGCTATTGACCATATCAATGAAGAAAGCAAGGGTGATTCCAGTCGTGCTGAGAAATCTGCTGGTAACAATGCAAGGAAGAGGCAACATGCACAAACCTCAAGGATAACAGAGAGTGAGCAGGATGATGGCAATAGTGAAGAGCATTCAGAAAGTGTCACAGCTGGTGGACGCAGGAAGAGGCGTCAAACAGCTACTTCAGTCATGCAAACTCCAGGAGAGAAGCGATACAATCTCAGACGACATAAGACGTAAGTTTCTTAATTTTTTGTGTTGGTGAATCGCGTGGCGCAATGCTGATAACCATGAAGTTCTAGACAGAATTTTGTGTGCAGTTATTGTTTTGACTTTTTGGCTTTGGGAAAAGTAAGGTTTTAACTGTATTTATTTGAAAGAATGGAATAAAGATATTCCAGCAAACCGGTTTCAGAAGTTTATTTGCTTTATATATATATTCTTTTCTTTTTTTTTTAATGTTTTTATTTTGTACTCAGTCTGGCGAGCCACCTCTGATACATCAGCAAACTGATGAAGGTTTTAACTGTATTTATTTGAAAGAATGGAATAAAGATATTCCAGCAAACCGCTTTCAGAAGTTTGTTTGCTTTATATATATATATATATATTCTTTTCTTCTTTTTTTAATGTTTTTATTTTGTACTCAGTCTGGTGAGCCACCTCTGATACATCAGCAAACTGATGCTGGTTTACAGTTTTGGGGATAACTGACCATGTCTGTTTGGTGATTGGAGGTTTAGTATTTAAGTTGAAGGGGTTGAGTACATCTCTGGAAAATATATTGCCATTTTTGGCTGCATTATGTCTTGGTTGGATAGGATCTGTGTTTCTTTCCATATCTTTTTTATTTTCCACATGTATTAAGGCTGTGCCCTTTACATTACCTTTAATTAAATTTTATCTGGAAATTGCCAATTTTTGAGTAATTGAATCGTTTTGTGTGATCTGTGGCTTAAAAGGAAAAACAAAATTCTCAATGTCAGTGATGATTGATTGCCACTGATGTAAGAAATTCTCAATCAATACGGCTGCCTTGCATTGGTCGTTTAGCAACTTAAATAGCAAATTCTATTTTCTAATGGTTAAATGTTTCTGGGATGGGATTGGTGTGTATTAGTGTTTTTATCTTTTAGAACTATTGAAATTAAAACTGCTGATCTATCACTTTTGGGGGTATTTCTTGGACACGGTCATGGGCATTTTTTTGTTATTTATTTTTTGTATAATAACACTTGAAAAGGTAATATAGTACAAAGAAGACAAGGAAGGTTTTGCCAAACAAAATAGTTACTATAATGTCAGTGAATAAAAGAATAAGCAAAATATTTCTTTATATGGAACTATTTTTAGTCACACTTACCTTTACAATCCAAGCTTAAATCAATCATCTGCCGAAAACCTGATCATGTGTGTAATATATGTCGTATTCACTTTGGGCCCGTTTGGATTGAGAGGGAAAGGAGGCGAAGTGGAGGGGAATAGAGTAAAGTTAGCTGAAAATAGGCTAATTTTGGGCCAAATTTACTTTACTCTACTCTACTCCTCCTCTCTTCCCTTCAATCCAAATGGATTATTAATGTGGTGCCAATGGAGAAAACACAGTTGTTCTAAAATATTGCCTAAACATCAATCAGTGCAGGGATAGTCACAGCAGCACACACCTCAGCTGACCTGACAAAGTCAAAGGGGAAAGAAGCCACTGATGGTGATGCAGTGGAAGTAGCACCAACACCTGAAGGTGTTTCTGCACCATCATCGAGCGTTGCTGGTAAGAATGGCCAAATTACAGGATTGGTACAAGTTACAACAGTTAAAAGTGTGGAGATCTCCGAGGATAGAGTTGTTCGGGTAAAACTCTCTCCTTTTTGGTGTGCACGTGTTTTCTGAGATATTCGTTGGCTTTATTTCCTGAACTATAGTTGTAATAATTTCCTTTCTTCTTTTGTTGTAATAATGCAGTTTAAAACACCGTCAGACATTGATAATGACGATGGCGATGTGGCAAAATCGATTGAAAATGCCCATTTGAGTGAGGAAGTAAATGGTACCCCTGAATATGGCAATGAAGATGAGAATGTGAGCACAATCCATGAAGCTGAGGATAACTCTGATGACGATGATGATGAGTCAGAGCATCCAGGTGAAGCTTCAATAGGAAGGAAGTTATGGACTTTCTTCACAACATGATGACTGCAGTAGTGTCTTCAGTTCACTCTTAGGAACTCCTCTTTCTCTCTCTCTCTTCTGTGTATCAAAATTGTGGAATTCATGTAAACTTTAGGGATTCTAGCTTTAGTTAGATTTTAAAGCATTTTGTGGTTTTCCCTTTCCTTTTGGTCTTGTGTATTTTGGGGAATAGAAAAGATTGCAGGATAGCATAAAGGAGGGTTCTATTCTAGCTGTCAGACACTGGGGGGTGCATGATGTGCTGCTAGTTTCAGCATGCCCAAGTTGATTTTCTTTGTATCCTGATCGATGGTGCAACTTCCACATTTTTTATCCTAAATTGCTGGTCCGATTTCCCTGTCTTCTAATCTTTTTACACCTTGCTGAAATCAGGATGATCATGTATGTGCGTTATGGCATATATGCACAACTACATGCATGATGTATAATTCTATTGGGGCAAAATATCTGTATTTGAAGAAAATTATGTATGTACTTTATGGCATATATACATAACTACAAGCAATGATGTATAATTTTATTGGGGTAAAATCTCTCTTTATTTGAAGAAAATATATAAAAAGAGAGTATGAAGTTTTGTCATGCAGTATATTCTTTAAGATCTTTTATTTTATTTAATTTATTGAATTAGCCAATAAAGTAAATGCATATATTAAATATCTATAGTTGTATATTTTTATAGGATTAAATATCTATAGTTGTGCATTAATTACTTATATTAAATGAATTTATATGATTATTTTTTATAAATTTTAGATAAAAAAAAAACCATTTTTATTTGGAGTAATAATAATTGATTTAGAATATGACAATTTTTCTCAAGTTTAGTTGCTTGGAAAACAATTGAAACAAAAGTCATAAAATATTAAATATTTGTGAATTCACTAAAATTAATCTTTACCATTTAGATTTCCCAGCTTTTAATAGTGACATGTAATATATATTTTTTTGATGAATGTGACATGTAATATATATGAACCAACATTGTAGTATTTTCTTTATGTAATTAAAAGGATTGCTAATAGGATGAATACATACTTGTTATGTTAATTATTTTAAGTGATGCATTAATTATTTGAATATAAGGAATTTTTTATATTATTTTTTCTAATATTTATTTGATATTCTTGACATGTAATCTAATTTTAAATATGATATTCTTGCTCAAATTTATTTGTTTTTGAAATAGTTGAAACAAAGTGGGCTATTTAGGTTAGTTGGATCAATAGCCAAAGAAGTTTACATATACGTGATGTGATGCACTTGGAGCAAGTTGGGTAGCCCTTTTATTTATTTATTTGGGAAGAACTTGTATCTAGTGCACCAGTTGCACTGAACACATTAGAAGGCAAACACGTGTTTGTATTCCAACGTGTCAAGTGCACTAATGCACTAGACACAAGCTGCGTCCTCTTTATTTCGTTTGGGTTGGAACCTTTTTGTGACAGAATTTGGTGCAACAGAACATTTTCAGAAGCTTTTACTACATTTGCGCAGTGTTTTCCCTTCATCTTAATTGTTCCAAGAGAGATGCTACGTCTATAACATTTTTACAACAAATCACAGGTGATTAGTTATTATTAGTTCAAATTTGAAACTAACACTAAGATTACTTTTTTGCCCTAACAATAACAACTAGTAACAACCTGCCACTTAGGATTTGTTGTAAAAATATTGTAAAAATATTATAGACATATCATTTCTCTTGTTCCAAGATGAAGATTATTGTCTCTGTGGGTGTCCCTGCGCAAATTTGGTAGAAGCATTTGAATTATAATGTGACAAAGGCCTAAAACTTTTAATGTATTATTCTCCTTTATAAGCTTATTTATTTATGGAAAAATCGAGATTTTTCTTTTTTGATAAACTGTATTGTCCAATTTGTAGCTTTGACACATTTCCTCAGACTTTAAATTTGAGTAATTAACTCTCTAAGCTATGTGATCAGTTGTGATAACTTTCAAATAACATCTAACCATAATTTTCGTATGCCATTTGCATAATATTTTAAAAAAAAAAAAAAAAAAAACTAATTACATGATAATGTGATAAACATTAAATTTTTAAGGTTAAGTATAACGTAAATTTGAGGAGATTGATCCCATAATTTACGGAAATGATTGCTCAAATTTAAAGTTTATAAAGCCATTATTAAATTTAGGATGGAAAAATAGGATAGTCTCGTCACGTGTAAAAACCAATAGTTTTGACTTTTGACCACCACACATTTTTGGTATGATAATCACTTCATAAATACAAGTTATTATGGAGTGAAAAGGGTAAGGACAAGGGATTCAAGTTTCCGAGAGAAAAGTTTACACACATATACACTTATATTATAAAACAAAAGTTTCTCTCCAAACTAATTTAGAGAAAAACCCTTCAAACTCCTCATATATCTTTATATTGAGTGTGAATTTTGAAAATCTAATTGTTAGATTACATGTTATTATTATATCCTTCAAGTTTGAAAATTTCAGGAAAATCATAGATCAATTTCTTTGATCTTTGATCTTCGATCTTCGATCTTCCTGAATCAATATATTCAATTACTAACTGAATAGATTGATTCAATTTCTTTGATTCATGGTGAAAGATTGATTCAATTTCTTTGATCGTTCATCAATTTCTTTGATTCAGTTAGTATAACATCAATATATTTTACTAACTGAATCAATCTATTCTTTTCTTATTAGTTATACAAGTTTCACCGTTAAAAAAGAAAAAGAGGAGGGTTATAATACAAGTTTCAATCCTTCTTCTTGGCCCAAATGGTTAAGAGATTTTAACCTAGTGTAATTTAAATTGGCTGTTTGCCCCAAGGGTTCAACTAACTCGATCCTATTAATACAGTGAAAAATTTGACTCTATTTCTTAAAATTTCCAACTTTCGCGGCAATTAGCAACTTAAATTGATCAAGCTACGTTGAAGGTTTTTTTAAAAAAAATGATAACTACACCAGAGAATTAAAAGATTAAAGTTTGTTTGGTTGGGAGGATAACAAAATGAAGATTGTATAATTTCTCTAAAGTGATAGGATTGAAAATGTAAATATAATAAAAAAGTTGACCAATACAAAATATTTTGCTTTTCTCTTGTGTGTGTGTTTTTGTAGAGTTTTTTTTTTTTTTTTTTTTTTTTTTGAAGACTTAATCTATAACACAAATATCTATTTATAAGAATGAAATATATATGTGAATATGTGATGTTGGTTAAAGAAAAAAAAGAAATACATGATGTGGTTTTCCCTACATATAAAGAAACTATTATGCATGCAGAAAAGGGAGTAAATAGTTATAGCAACGGATTGAGTTGATTTGAATAAACTTATTGTTATACTTTTATTATATTAACAGAGGATAGAAAAAATTGTAATTAAAATAAGTAAAATAATAAATTCTATGTAACAAATATTTTCTCCTCTACTTTTCCTCCCAATTTGGGACGTGGGAAGATGGTTTTTGATGGGCCTTGAGTGGAAAACTCCATCCATCCCCATTTCCATTTCCCTCATTTTCATCATACCATATAAGAGAAAACTTTCATTTTCATCCTTTTGCACCCAACCAAAAGGACCAGAAGTATGCATTTGAATTAATTTTTTTTTTCTGATTTAATGAAAAAAATAAAATAAAACACTAATATTAGAAAAGAAACAAGTTTGGGACAATAAAATAATCAAAAGAATCAGGTTAAATGTTTATGGATCAAAGCACTATTTCATTACTCTCTCTCTCTCTCAAAAAAAAAAAAAAAAAGTAAGGTAGAAAATGACTTGTCAGCCTATGCTAGGCCTGTAAAGGAAATTAAGTGCAGCGTGGGCTATGCATTCTTATCAACTGATACATCGTGGTCCAAAAAAAGTCCAAACTTCGAAAGCTCCAAAATCGTTTCCTGTTGCTTTTCAACTTTTTTGTGATTCTTCTCACTCCTAAACTCTCCCTGAAAGGGTTTTCTATGTTGAGGGCATCGAAAGGTTTTTTTTGGTGTGTGTGGGTGGTTAGAAAGGGCATGGAAAGTTGGAACTTAATAGAACATTCAACCTAACATGTTTGGAGTAAAAATGAAACTTTGGTCAGGTCATAATCACTCTACCAATTACCAATACCTGTAGCCTTTGGTGGTATATATAGGTTTAGGTTGTTTATATTCGTTTATCCAACCAAAAAGAACTGTAGGAGTGACTCATCTATTTGAACTTTAAGCTTCAAAATTGATTTAGCTTGGGACCATCTTAAGTAGGCAAACGTACTGGAAAAATCATTGGTAAGATAAGAGGCTTTGATTTTCCTGCATAGAAGACAGAACAATGGACTGCCAATAGTAAAAAAAGGAAAATAAAAATACCATTTTTAACAGTTAGACAAAGTAATTCATGTAACAACCTAATGATTGAAAGGTTATTTTTAGAGCAAAAGTTTAAGTATAGGTCCTTAAGTATGATACGGTACGTTTCTCCAATTAAATTTAGTCACATACTTATATTGACCAATATAGCAAAAATATTAATTGTTATATTTAAAAAAAAAATCAATTTAATTTTTTGGTTCATTAGTCGATATAACCACATAATAGAATTTAATTGGATGACATAGCTAGGGAACAACATCTAAGGA
The DNA here is from genome assembly GCF_932294415.1 of Quercus robur. NCBI lineage: Eukaryota > Viridiplantae > Streptophyta > Magnoliopsida > Fagales > Fagaceae > Quercus > Quercus robur. The sequence continues at coordinate 1,473,804 of NC_065534.1, read as the reverse complement.
ATCACCTAAATAAGGAAGTTACTAATATATACCAATTTCACGTATAATATTTATTATTTAATTTGTTATATGAACGATTTAGTACTAATTTCTTGTATTATATACTTTCTCATCAAATACCCAAATTTTTTTTTTTTTTTTTTTAAAGTTTTACAATAAGACACCACATCACTGTTTTGGCAGGTGTGAACTTAGTACAATCTCAAATCCAAAAGTAAAAGAAAATTATTGCTATCATTTATGTCCCATAAATTTAAAACAGAAAAAAGAAGAAGAAAAATCAACCTCTATGGCCCATTAGCACTGCCAAGCTGCCAGCCCAACTCCATGCCCATTTTGCAGGCAAGCAGAGCAGTGTAGCGCTGTGCAGTGCAGTACTGTCCCACTTTCATAAGTCATAACATAACCTCACTACCATCTTGTCTTTTCTTCTCTGTTTCAGAGAACGGTTAATCATTCAAAAGCCCAACAAGAGAGAACAAGAAAGCAAGAGATAAAAACCCTATTTTGTCTTGCATGCATTTACATGCACTCTCTCTCTTTTGCATGGACAATATATAATGGCCCCCCAACACCTTCCAAACCCTAAAACCAGAAAAAATAAAAAGTCCTTTTACCCTAACTGATCCCCCCACAACCTTAACCATTTCTTCAACTACTCTTTAACCATATCTCTAGGATCCAATTACATTAATAATGACACTTTTAATGAATAGTAATACTTAATGTCTGATAACTGAATCATAAAGAGGGTCCAAAGCACAGAGCAGTATTAAGAGCAACCCTACTTTCCCTACCTTTCGCTTTCATTATCAAGCCCTTCAATTACACCTCTGTCACATTTTATTGTTGTCATTACCATTATTACTTTGATCTTGGAAAACTGTGCTGGATCTTGTGTCCCTTCTACTATATACAACTTCCTTAGCTTTTCCTCTAACACAAAAGAAAGAAATACCTCAGATTTCTTACTTTGCTTCTGCTTTTCCTTCTTTAACTTTCTTCCTTCAGCATGTGTTTGGATCTTTCTCATTCATTTATGTCTGGGTTTTCTAAAGTATTCTAAAGGGTCCCATATATGTTGGACTGATTGAGTTCTATGTTATATTGTTCTTCTGGGTCTATTTCTTATCCTATATATTTCACATCATGAACTGTATGACTCCAAAAATATCCCACTTTGTTTCTATGGATAGAAAGTGAAAGGCCCTTGTTATAGAATTGCTAGAATGGTCGTTTAAATTGAAGCCAAGCTTCTTCCTTTAAGATTTCCCTTGCTTTCTTCTGCATAAGTATCCATGAAGAGCTTCATTACTATCAGTAATGCTATTTTTGCTGTCTTCACCTTCTGTTTGGTTGCATGGTGCTGTGGACATGAAGACATTGATGTAGCTCCAATGGAGAAAACAGAAAAGGAAGCTCTTTACTCTGCTGTACAGGGCTTTGTGGGTAATTGGTGGAATGGCTCTGGTCTATATCCAGATCCTTGTGGCTGGACTCCTATACAGGTACTATTCTATTTTTTTGATGAACCACGTACAGGTACTATTTTATAGCCTTATCTATTTCATGTCACTTTATATACCTTTAAATTTATAATACTCCGTATTTGATTTAAACCATAAATAAAAATCTCTTTCGGATAGAAAGAATCATTTTCCTTCTCTTGTATTTTGAATATAATATTTATAATGATCACTTCAGCTATTCATTCAAAAGTTTATCTATATTTTTCTGTACACTGTTACTTTAGGATACCGATCAAAATGGTATTCTTGTTGTGTCATAAAAATAAATGATTTTCTTTGACATTAAAGTGTAACTAGTATGGGATAACATTCACCATTCTTTATTGAAAACATTACAGAGTGATCATTGATTCCTTTTGGTACCCAAAAAAAAAAAAAAAAACCCATTATAGACACCTAAAAAGCTCATCATGGTGGCCATCATTATTATTGTTGTCATCGTTATCATCATTATAACTAGACTCTTTTTTCAATTATATACTTGCACTTTGGGATGATTAGTAAGCTTTCGCAAATAAGACATGGAATTTTGAAAACTCTAAAAATGATTTCACAGATACACTTCAATCATTTGCCATCTGATTACTTATCGTTAGTTGGGGGACATGTCTTTAGCCTACAAACTCATTGAGAAGTGAGAACTTATCATCATTCAGAACGAAAGCTAAAAATGGAACATGGAATCGGAAGGTTTAAAGCCTTTTAGTTTTAGACTTACATCCTAAAGCTAAATTTTAGTGAATTTTTTCTCACAAAATGACAAACTTTGAGGCTCGGGAAACCATTTTTCACAACAATCTTATGCATTCTTCTTTACCAAATAAATAAATATATAATCATATGCATTCTTTACTGCCCCGTACAGAAAACAATTACCATGCACATGGTGAATGGTGATAATAGTTCATTAGCCATCATGACTAAATCATTGTAGCCATTACCATTCAACCGTAAGGTCAATTTTCATGTGGTATATTTTAGATATGTACGTGTAATTGCAGTCTCAGGCTTCACAATTTTGTTTGATACATTAATTTTCTTATATTCTTCTACAGGGGGTTTCTTGTGATTTGTTTGATGGGCTTTGGTATGTTACTACCTTGAATATTGGGCCCATTCATGACAACTCTCTTGGTTGTGCCAAAAATTTGGAATTCAGAACACAATTGTTTGAGCTTAAGCACCTCAAAAGTCTTTCATTCTTCAAATGCTTTGTTTCACCCAAGAGGCATCCCATTGCCATTCCATCCAATAGCTGGGACAAACTTGGTGGCAGCTTAGAATCATTAGAGTTCAGATCAAACCCTGGCCTCATTGGAAAAATTCCTATCAGCTTTAGTGCCCTTGTGAAGCTCAAATCATTAGTGCTACTAGAAAATGGATTAACTGGCAATATACCGACAAATATTGGCAACTTGATCAACTTGAAGCGTCTAGTTCTTGCTGGGAACCGATTTGTTGGTTGGATTCCTGATAGTTTTGGTGGGTTGAATGAGCTACTAATATATGATTTAAGTAGGAATACACTATCTGGGCTTTTGCCATTGACTCTTGGAGGGTTGACGTCACTTTTGAAGCTTGACTTGAGCAACAATCAATTGGAAGGGATGCTTCCAAGTGAGATTAGTAACTTAAAGAATCTGACCCTTTTGGACCTTAGAAACAACAAAATTTCAGGTGGGTTGACCAAGTCATTTCAAGGAATGTGTTCCTTAGAAGAGTTGGTCTTGTCTCACAACCCAATAGGTGGAGACCTAATGAGCCTAGAGTGGCATTACTTACATAACTTGGTCATTTTGGACCTCTCCAATATTGGGTTGACAGGGGAGATTCCTGAGTCCATATCAAAATTAAAGAGATTGAGATTTTTGGGTCTCAGTGACAATAACCTCACAGGAAAGCTGTCTCCAAAGCTAGCTACTCTACCTTGTGTTAGTGCACTCTACCTAAATGCGAACAATCTGACTGGAGAACTTAATTTTCGTGATGATTTTTATAGGAAAGTGGGAAGGCGGTTTGGGGCTTGGAACAACCCAAACCTTTGTTACCCGGTTGGGTTAGTGTCAGCTAGCCATGTTCCATATGGGGTAAAACCATGCCAGCAACAGGTCACATTGCTTGAACACGACTTAAGAACCAAGTTGGCTAATGGGAACATGAATCAAAATTCCCAATTTGTGGCCTCTTTGGGGTTTACAAGCTATGGTTTTGGTGCTGGGATTTGGTGGGTTTCTCTAGTAGAGATGTTGACAGGTCTATTCTTAAATTGTTTCCTATAGTTGTGTCTTAATTGACAGAATTCTCGACTCTAGAAGATTACCTTTTAGAAGTATGTAACAGCAATTTCATCTTTCTTACTCTTGTCCTCTCTTCTAACTCTTTTCTGCAGTACCAATGCTTATGGCTATTCATAATTATGAAAATGTGAATTGCATTGTGAATTTATATTTATATATATATATATATATATATATATATTTTTTGGTAAAAGGGAACTTGCATTAACGACAAAGAACTGGGGGGGGGGGGGGGGGGGAAGGATCAGATATGGATCTGATATGATACACTCCAGCTCTGTCAGAGCTCAACATGACCAATAAATCCACAGGCATCATGGTGCAAAACAAAACAACTATCGTGATGAGTTCCTAACCGAGCCAAGAAGTCAGCACATGAATTACGAAAACAGTGGCTGATCCGGACTTGGCCTATCTGTGACACCAAATTCCTGCAGTCATCAAGGAGAGGCATTGCACAAAAATTAGCACTAGATAAAGGAGCTGCACAACTGCTTTAGCATCAAGCTGGACATCCACGGCAGCCAAATGTAAGTCAATACAGAGAGTTAAACCGTCCCTAAGCCCCCAAAGTTCTGCCATAAAGCTGTCGGCACAGCCAATACTCCTAGAGAAACCACCCAGCCACTCTCCATGCTCATTTCTTATAAGGCCGCCACACCCAGCTCGGCCTGGGTTCCCTACAGCTGCACCATCAGTATTTAGGCATGCCCACCCAACTTGAGGTCTTTCCCACCTCACTTGCACCACCCTCTTGCTGCCTGGCTTCTTGTTGTTCAAACCACAGTGCTGAAACTCCAAGGAACGGAAAAGCGCATCCTTATGGACATTTGGTTGAGCATGCAGGTTCCTGAAAATTGTTGCATTTCGATGCTTCCACAGCAGCCAAATGGCAAACGGGAAGATGATTCTCCAAGGGGGTTGCTCTCCTAACCTGCAAGTATTGTTCTTACAGTTGTATTCCTGCCATTGACCCAAGTTTCCCTCATAAAAATTGCTATTCTGCCTTACTCCCAACCTTTCCCAAATCTGTTTCGAGGTCCCACAATCTCGAAGTCTATGGAGAATTGTTTCTGGCTCTCTATGACACAAGGGGCAGATATCATCATTACTAATGCACCGTTTGACTAGGCACACTCCCACTCCAATAGCATTATGTAAACATTGCCACATAAAGGTTTTAACCCGTGGGATAGTGTCCAATTTCCAAAAACACATCCCATTAAAGGGCCCAACATCCGTTTCACTCCCCATTGCTAATGCATAGGCGTGATTAAGAAGAAGAAGAAGAAGGGAGGGTACAATGCTTTAAAGTAGATAATTTAAATTTTCTTTACCGCTTTATGTTTTACCAATAAAAACTTGTCACTTATATACCTACTTAATTATATTCTATCATTATGTCTTTTCCTAATCTTACTTTATATAATGTATAATTCATATTAAGATGCATCACACCAAAAAATGACAAGACATATAATATATTTATCTTTATTTCCATTATCCACATTAACTTACCCAAAATAGAATAAACTGCCTAAATTTAGAATATATATATATATATATATATATATATATATATATATATATATATATATAAAGACTGAATTTGAATTGGACCCAGTATAGGATTGAGTTTTAGCCCAATAAGCCTAAACAGTGAATTTATAGAGTGGGTGAAAAAACTAGTTCTACTCCAGAAGAAAGACAATAAAAGTTACTAAATTAAGATCATTAAACACAAATAAGATAAGAAAATCTGTCCTCGGCACGGCCTGAGGAGCTTGTGTTATAATGTCTTGTTGATGAATAAAGTTACAACAGTTCACAGTATTATTACACAGATTTCTTGATTTTTTCCGATCCTGCTCCTTTAGGCCACCTTTCCATGCTATATACTACAATCTTGGTATCATCCCTACCATATACGTGTAGGTTAGATTCTAAGAACTCCTTCTTGTCCCATTCAACACCTCCCAGAACCATCAACTAGTAGCTGTAAGACTACTTGACCACTGTTCAGGTATCACCTCCATATTAATGCGGTCAGAGAGTTAGTTGGGAGACATTTAATGTGGAGGTAGCAGCTTTTGAACCTCCCTTTGCTCATCCTTTATCAAATGTCCGACTCTTAGTTGTGATGCAACCTTGAAGGATATTCAGGATTATAAGACATTCTTACTGACCTCGGATCTCTGTTTCCAAGATGACTTTTCTCCTCGGACGTATTTTGGACTATCATATACAATCTTTATTTCTTCTTCTTATACCATTCTCATTATAGCCTTATTTAACCATCCTCGGATTGGTTGATATCCTCGGATTGGGCCATAGGCCCAATTCATATAGTTTTAATAGTACCTTCTAGATAATTGGCCCCTACAGTATAAATTATTTAAAAAATAGTATGCAGAAGGACAAAAATTGAACTAATCTCTTAAATTTTGTAATCATAAACTAAATAGCTCAGTATAGAAAGTGTAAAATTTCAAATATGGAGAACATAAAATAATAATACTGGAATGGAAAAAAAAAATTATTGTGCTATATGTATAATACACTTTATGCCTAATTCAAGTGAGTTTTTATGACAAAGAAAAATGCATATTGTGGGGTTTTTTCCCGTGCACACTCAGCTCATTGTCCGCTTTGGAGAGCCAAGCCCGCACGGATTTGTCCTCGTCCTCGAGTATGGGAAGACTTTGAGTGCAGTCCCGCATCGGTTAGAGAAGCGCCCCATGCATGCCTTATAAGCCCTTGGAGCAAGGCATGGTGTATCACTCGTCACACAACACTTTTAAATGTGGGGGTTTTTCTCGCGCACACTCAGCTCATTGTCCGCTTTGGGGAGCCAAGCCCGCACAGATTTGTCCTCGTCCCCGAGTATGGGAAGACTTTGAGTACAGTATCACATCGGTTAGAGAAGCGCTCCACGCATGCCTTATAAGCCCTTGGAGCAAGGCATGGTGTACTACTCGGCCACACATGTGTGACAAGTGGTACACCATGCCTTGCTCCAAGGGCTTATAAGGCATGCGTGGGGTGCTTCTCTAACCGATGTGGGACTGCACTCAAAGTCTTCCCATACTCGAGGACGAGGATAAATCCGTGCGGGCTTGACTCCCTAAAGCGGACAATGAGCTGAGTGTGCGCGGGAAAAACCCCCACACATATAATTAACCCTAAATAGATTGTTGAAGATTCATAATCGGCCTCAAAATTTTGTGATTAAGACTGTGTTACTATATTGTTGGCTTCTTGTAGTTTTATACTAATATAGTTTTATGAATTAGACACACACTTTGGGAGCAATAAAATGGTAATTTGGACACTCACACGATCACAAAAGCTAGATTCATGAAATTATCATAATCAGCCAAATTCAATAACTTGAAGAAAAAAGAAAACGAGAAAAAAAAAAAAAAAAACCCTTTTTATATTCGATTGTATGACCCATCTTCCCATTAATAATTTTAAGAATTAGGTGAGAATGAGATCAAGGTTGAAGAAGACTCACCGGTGCACCAACCTGCAGTCAAGAATTTAAGATAAGGTATTCTTTTCTATACCATATGAATCTTCCTAGTTTCTCCCATTGTACATTTGCCAAATGCCAGCCAATTCGCTTATAAACAAGATGATTTGCCGCTTGTCATGAACAGAAAATTTGGCAATGAAACATTGCTTATTGATAATAATTGGAATCATGTCCAAGTGACCTTTGTTGGATTAAATACTTTTTCTTTTTTAAGAAATAATTACAATATTCTATTAACTCTGGAGTTCAAACTTTTTTCTAAATTAAATACTTTAATATATAACATTTACATTTTCTTGATAAATCTTTTAAGAACTTCTCCAAGGACAGTTTGCTATTGTAAGTCTAGAACTCTTATTTACGAGTTTCCAAATAGCAAAGTAGTAATATTAGATGCATAGAATTTTTCACAATTCTTTATAAGACAATAAATTGTAAATGAAATATCACTTTTACATGAATTAACCATTATAGAACTCTTTTGCTACTGGGCACCCATTATTATGCACGACAAACTACCTCCATTATAGTGAAAAAAAGAAAAAAGATAATGAATAATTTTGTGGATTCTGGTTTTCAAATTAAATTAATTTAAATAGGTTTTTCGTTGACAAAACAAGCCAACTAATTTGGAAAGTTGGAATCTATGCTGTGGACCTGTGGTATATATTATAGATTTCCTATATTGATTTTTCAAAGCGGCAGTTGAATGACTTTAATATGTTGAAAGTGAAATATGGATAACTAGACTTTAGACATACCGGGTAGGTGTAGCCTGTTTAAGTGTAACCCTGTACGTGTACCTTGGAATAAGTATGGCTAGGCTTGTAGCTTGTGTTCAGTGTTTTATGAACATTGTGTTGGAAGATGAAGATGATGATGATGATGAGGCCAGGGTTCAGATAAAAGTTAGACAATGTTCAAAACTTTTGTCAGCTAATCTCTGTTCTCATCTCTATGTTCTAGCGAGGTTGATTTCTTCACTTTGTTCTTAGGGTAATCAAAGTGCCTTGGCTTCTAGGAAAGTAAATTCAATGTTGCTTCCTTGCACTTCAACTACTTGTCACACACTTTTGAAGTCTAGCTTAGCTACTTTCATTCACTTGTTTAAAACTAAGGATTTGTTTGGTTGGAATGATGGAAAAGTGAAAAGATAGAAAATAGAGAGGAGATGGAAAAGTGGGGAGATAGAAGAAATTTTAATTTCCCTTATTTGTGTTTGATTGGAGGGTAGAAAAGTGGAGGGATAGAAAATAAAGCTTGTATAAATTTACTCTCATGCCCTTATTACATAACTTATTTTATATAAATATTTTATAAAGGAAAAAATAAAAAGAAAAAACTGGTTGATCTTCAAAAAAAAAAAAAAAAAAAAAAAACAAAACAAAACGGTTCTATGTAAAATGGTTCAAAGTAAGGAAAAAAAATTCAAGGAAAAAAAATGTTTAAATGTGAGTAGCCAAGAACCCAGGAAAAAAAATGTTCAACGAAACCAAAGACAGAGCCAAAAAGAAAAAGAAAAAGAAAAAAAGGAACAAGGTTCCACGTCAAACAAAGAACCCATAAAAAAATAAAAAATAAAAAAAACACTAATGTGGCATAAAAAGAAAAAAGTATTAACATTGAATTTACTTTAGGAGAGTAGAAGGGGTAGAAATGTCATTTTCATCAAACCACTTCCCCTCCCCATTTTCTCTCCAATTTGGGGGAGCTGAAAAATGGTGGGTCATGGAAGAAAATAGATGGGTTCCACCATTTTCTCTCCTCCAAAATCACTCCAACCAAACACCATTTCCACCTAAAATCTCTCCTATTTTCTCTCCTCCATTTTCCATCCTCCCCATTTTCACTCCAACCAAATATAGTCTAAAGAAAATTGAATGTTCCATTCTTTTTTTTGCTGTTTACTCAAGATTCTGTTTCAAATCTAAGGAATGATTGAGTTATTTTTGTTCTACCGAATTGGAAAGACAATTTGACCTAGTAGAAGCACTAAAATGATGTGTATGTGTGTAATTACAAATAACAATGTAACGAGAACAACATTAATTAAAGTTGTAGGCTTTCAACTCATAGCTAGCATTGCACTTGGACAACCAAAGAGAAAAAATCACAAGAAAAGAAAAAAAAATCATATTAACAGATGCCCTTAATTAAGACATGTGTTAATGGACTATTTTAGGAAAATTTTGATACAAATTTCATAAAAAATATAAAGACTTATAATTAAAAAATTACTTTTTTTTTTCTTTTTCTAGAAAAAGTTCTTAAAAATATTTCCTAAAGGGTATTAGCATTGGCATTGGGTCTTGCAAATGGTATATGTAGGGGAATTTTAGCATCCAAGCATAAAACAAGCCCATTACCCGGTCTTGTACTTGTAAACATTTTTGCAATAGTGCTACAGTAAATGGCATAATATTAAATTCTATTTTCTCTCACTCTATCAGCCATATACTTCTTCTTTTCTTTTATTTATTTTTTCTCTGATTCTCTCTCTTTCTTCACTCCTCACTCCCTCTCTCACATCTCTCTCTCTCGTTCAAAGCTTACCACTGAAGCTGGGTTGGATTTGGAGTGGTCACGACGTGGCGGAGATTGGCATGGTCACGGCATGGCGAGATCGGCGTGGGCACGGCAGATTCTGATGTGGTTGTTTGATTTTTTGCTATTAATTTTGTCTTTTGAGTTTGGATGGGTTGGATTTTGGATTCCTATGGGTTGGTGTTTTGGATTCTGATGGGGTTTGGGTTGGATTTGGATTGGTTGGTTGGATTGATGTGGTGGGTAGTGGGTTGTTTGGTTGTTTTTACTATGGGTTTGCTTGGTTTCTGGTGGGTTTTGTTTTGGTTTTTTTTTTTTTTTTTTTTTTTTTTTTTTTTTTTTTTGGTTCTAGTGGGATTTTGGTAGGCAGTGGTGGCGTGGTGGGCATGGTGGTGGCATAGTGGTGCTTGGGTTGTTTGGTTGTTGAGAGAGTGATAGAGAGGCAGGGATAGAAATTAGAGAGAGAGAGAGAGAGAGAGAGAGATAGATAATTTGTTTATTATTTTATTGTATAATTTATATTATTTTAATGTGTTTTATTGTAAAATAAAAGTTGGGATGTTGTGTATATTGTAAAATGGTATGATATAATAGATAAAATAGCTTTCAAGATAGTAAAATAGAATAGTTTAAAGATATTGGATATGAATGTTCTTTTAGGAAATATTTTTAGATGTATTTTATAAGAAAAGAAAAGAAAAACTAATTTTTTTTTCAATTTTTTATATTTTCTATTAAAATGGTATTAAAAGTTTAAAACTTTCTTAAAACACATTAACAAATATCATAAAAATACCCGTTCACCCAATTCAAAAAAATGAGTAAGCATGTTTGCTTATTATTTTTAAGCAACTATTGTCAGAATTTAGTCCCTGTTTTTTTGGGTGCATTGTGAAATATATATAGTTTAACCTCAAGTTGAATTTATACCTTGTTTCCATTAGATTTTCAGAACATTAAATGTCACTTATACTTCATATAAAGACTTTAGACTTGTACTCCAGCTAATACGTACCTTTCTGGCATTAAAAATGTCACTTATTTATATAATTCTATGTGATGTCACTTTATAAAACAAAATTAAATTATCAGTTGAAGATTGAAGAAGCAAAACTCTTCTGTTAAGAAAAAAAAAAACACCGACAATTATAACGATATAATAGATAATATATTTTAGGTGTGAGCTGTTTAATCTGGTCATCACGCGGTAGCCCTTCCATTATACTTTATTATGATAATTCGTTTAACACATTAAAAATAAAAGTATTTGACTTTAATTTTTAAACTTTTTACAGCTACACCAGAGTCAGCGAGTTTGACTTTTGTATCAACTCTTTTTTTTGAGAAAGGACTTTTGTATCATCTCTATATCTATTGGATTTTCTGTATAAATTTCTTAATCAATTCTTTCGTTTGGGATCATACAAAAGTTGGATGGTCATGGTGGTCTTGCTAGAATATTAGTTCTAGCTTCGTTTGGGTTTATACACTGTTTTTTACTCACAACAAGTGAAAGTAATTAGGAGATCAAAATTTTAGTTCTTTATTTCACCAAAAAAAAAAAAAAAAAAATAGCAATATCTAGTGAGCGTTTGGATGTTGCTGAAATTCTTTTAATGGTGTGTCTAGCGTTTTTTTGTGGGTCCCGTGCACTGTTCACGGAACCCACAAGTTATTAATTTATGTAATTTTTTCTTTAAAATTGAGTCTCACGACACTATTCACACATTTAAAAATTATTTTAATACAATATTTTCAGTTTTCAGTAATAAACGGTATCTGTAGGGACTGGATTCAAGCGCTCCTTCAATTGGACGAAAGGTCTCAAGCCCAACTAGCCCAATACAATAAATTTTTAGAGAATGAGTTTAAGAACTAGGTCTTAGTCTGAACCACAATCACTAGACATGGTTGTGCGTGGGCTGAGTAACAAGGAAATGGGTTAAAGTATGGAATTTTATCCTCGGGCGTTTCGTACGAGGAACTTAGTATTCTCCTTCTTCTTCTTTCAATACTAGGTTACAAAGGTTTTCAAGATCATGCAGACTGCCACAGCTTCCTCTTTTTTCTCTCCTCCTGCTCTTTTCTCGCGATCCCCCATTCTTGGAGGGTCTCTCACATTATATACTTCTTTCCAGTCGATCTTGATCCTCCACCTGTTGATCATGCAGGTTACTACTCGAGTGCTCGTCCCATCAGCCACCTTCCCAAACCTTCTATGAGTTGCAGCAACCAAGGCCGCACTGTTCAGGGGTCATTTCCTCATTAATGCGGCCAGAACGTTAGTTTGGTGCATTCAATGCGGATGTGACAGTTTTTCCTTGGATTGCTTCTGCACCATACGCCTATGGGTATCCTACTGTACTTACCCTTCTCCTGGGAGCGCTCTGGGAGGCTACCTTTGCCGATGCGCTGTTCTCTCCCCTTGGGATTTGGGGTATCGAGAGCAGGATCGTCCTCGGCAACGCTTCTGGGCCATTTGGGCTTTCTTTGTCCGTCCTTGGCCATTTGGGCTTTCTTTGTCCGTCCTTGGGTCGGGGTTGTCAAATTCTTTGACCCCACAGTATCCAAACAGACCCCTAATGTTCAAATACAGTAAAGTATAACGATATTTAGCGTGAGTTGGATAACGGCCAGTGTGCGTTTCCAGCGTTTGCATTTTTGGTTGGGTCCCACAGCACTGTTCACGACCTAGCCAAAAATACAAAAATGCATATACCAATGCATTTTTGGATCCCACAGTACTATTCACACATTTAAAAATTATTTTGCTACAGTATTTTCAATAATAAATTTTCGGTTTTCAACAAATAACCGATTTCCAAACACACTCTTAACATTCAAATTTACCATTTTCTATTATAACTACTAAATTTAAAGAATAATATTTTAAAAAAACAGGGGAACCTTTTTTTTTTCTTTTTTTTGGTTAGTACTAAGTGGACCAATACATGCTGCAAACAGTATATCATACCTTGCACTTGTATTAATTTATTTCTATTCTAATTAGGTTAAGGGTATATATAAAAGCAACTTGTGTATTAAAGTTTGTTGACGAACAAAGTTTCATTCCAAACTAGTTTGGAGAGAAACTTTTTAAACTTCTCATATATTTCTTTTTTTGTGTGAATTTTGAAAATTTAACCGTTGAATTTCATGTTCATTATGTTCTTAACATGCATATCAAATTTCGTTCAAATTGGATATTAGTTATTATTCAATCAATAAACTTATTTTTTATACATAATTTTAGAACATAAAAATTTGAAATTTTAACATTTGTTTGATGAGATAGCAATTGATTTTTGATCTTTTTGAAATTTTACATGCATGAAGAATATAATAAGAACATGCAATCTAACGGTTAGATTTTCAAAATTCACACACAATATAAAAATATATGAGGAGTTTGTAAAGTTTCTTTGTTCTTTGTTGACACACTAATTTCTCTGTCTTTACAATAATACTATTAACTATATCATTCACATATTAATAGAATGACTTGTCTCACTCTCTCTTAAAATATTTGAGTGAAGTTTATAGTATACTTTTGTGTCAAAACACTTATTTGCTCGCTCGGTATTTGACTATTTGTATGCGCCCCTGTTTCTGGCCAAACCCCTCAAGAGCAATGCTACACAAAAAAACTTAACGTATGTTTTCTCAACCCCTCACAGTCACACCCAACCTTTTGAACCTTCCCAACAAGGAGGTTTGGATGGTACAGAAGCATAATGCGTTCCTTTTTTTTTTTTGATGTGCGCATAATGCGTTCCTGGGTACGTATTGTACTGAACTAGAATTAATTAGTCTTATCCTATCCCCACCAGTACTCCTGCTCCTCACTGTAACTAAAACTGTAGATTCAATGGTACAAGAACTATTTATAGTCAGTTTAACAAGCTGCCAAAATCTATTCAATCATTATTCAGCCAAAAAAAAAACTCTATTCAATCGTGATTGTGTACACCCTAATAAAAAAAAAAAAATCGTGATTGTGTAAGCTATTGCAAATGTAGAGAGAACTGAGTTTATATACTAGACCTATACAAAATGAACAATTTTTTTTTTTTGAACCAAGTTCATTATGTAGCCCATATATCAGACGAGAATTAAAAAAAAAAAAAAAAAGAAGTAGGCACACGAATTGTATTTATTTTTGTTTTTTATTGATAAGTTATACACATTACATGCAGTATACTTGTGATGATTATATTTATATACAAAGAATTTTATACACGGATTAAAGAGAATAACCAATATCACTCAAATCATTGAAGTCATAATACGTATACAAAAACCTATTTTTATGCCTTATAGCCTGATTACTACATGTCTATATTTGGGGTTTTTAATGCTTTATTGAAATTGGCTTAATAGTCCTCAAACGTATTAAACTACATAAAATACAATATCATTTATTTTTTTGAGAAATTAAAATACAATATCATTAAAGGTACACACAACTATCACAATGTACAACAACTACATAAACAAATGTATCATTTTTTTTTTTTTGAGCTTAACAAACAAATGTATCATTTGTTATTTAAAATGTGCATTCCTATGATAATTAAATATTTGACATTCTTAAGTAGTGCACCTTTAAAGGCGCCTGTTAACAAATATGTAGAGTAATTCAACTTTTAAATAGTTGTAATTAGTGAATTAAATCTAGATATGTTAACATTTGTTTGTTTGTTCTTTTTTTTTTTTTCTTTTTTTTAAGAAGAATTTTAACATTTGGTTAAAAGAATTTTGTACATTGCATTGGTTAGTGACCAGTTTCTCTAATTACAGGGAAAACAAAAGCTTGAACCACTATAGGCCCTTGATTTCCTGAATCTTCATTGTTCACCTTGTACTTTGTCTAGGAGCACATATTGCACAAATAGTTAGAACTTGTGGTAAAACATGAGAGTTTTTCTTATTCTACTTTATTTGACCCAATGAATGCTTACCATCTGTGATACCACTACATCGTATGTGAGACCCACCAACAAATGCTTACCATCTTTGATACCTCTTGATAAGAAGATGAAACTTTAGAAACGCTCCAATTTAGAAGTTAATGTAACATATAGGAACATCAACTTGAGTTTAATCATGTTATATTAATCACTTATTCTTCTCATTAGTATCCTATGCAAGACCTTTACTACTTAACCAATCACATTACTCATATGTGAATATTACAACAATTCCAAACTCAAGGTAGAGATCTTCACAAGATTTATCCAAAATTCAAGACTTCGCTAAGTTTGTACCTTGAATTTGAGGAAAAGTGTTAAAAATAGTTTGGATTTATAAGTTTATTATGTATGTTGGCCAAAGAGGCCTAATTGTGTTGTAAAGCCGATGTACACTTAATACAAACTCTTAGAACTCTTGTATAAATCCTAATAGGGTTCATTGTACAATAAACCATGCTAATCTCAAAGATATAACTATTAGTTTTATTGTGTGAACATGAGAGCATATGTTAGTAAAACCTATAAAAGAATTCTTGCATACGCAAAGCATATTCCAATTAAGAGTCATGATTTAGACACACTTTTTCTTTTCTTTTTTTTTGGTTCTTTCTTTAACGACAAGTAAGGGAGGATGTGAAAGGTTGCCACTGAATTGTAAGCGCATTGACCAGCCATAGCTCAGACTTTCCAAACCAAGTATTTCATCAAAACTCTATAATTCATGCTGGTCCTACTAGTGTTAGCAGTTAGCAAATTCAAGACGCTTATATAAGGGTGATTTCTCTACCTAATTAACCAGCCACAGAAAACTAGGAAAGAGACATATATTTAACTCTACGAGCATATTTGGCATTGTGATAAATAATCACTTTCATTAACCAAAAAAAAAAAATAAATAAAATAAATAAATAATCACTTTCGTAAACAGAGAACCAATCAAACACAAATTAGGCTTAGGACTACTATTTGTAACATACCCTAAACAAGCAAGCATGACAAGCCCCTCCAAATTAGCCCAGTCTTTGATTTGGACTAGGGCAGGCATTGGGAAATGGACTGGCTTTTTAGCCTTTAGGACAGCCATCTACCTCATGACCCACAAAAATTCCTACACAAAAATTCTCTCTCTCTCTCTCTCTCTCTCTCTAACTCAGCTTCTGTTTCACGCTCATGAACTTGCAATTCCGTCCCAAATTTCTCTATTTTAAAAAGTAATATTACCAAACAATTTATTACAGCAAACTTATTATATAATTTTTTTAATAAAAAAATAAATATTATTATTACAGTAAACATAATTAAAAACTTTTTAAAAAGTAACTTAAAAAAATATAACATTAAACAGTTCACAATTTACATTGAAATTCATATATTTGATAATGTCAAATTTATACTTTACTTTTGTTGTCAATATTAACTTGTCTAGAGGTAATTCATGTTTTTTTTTTTTTTTTTTTTGGGGCAATTGGGTTTCTTTGTCTGCTGGTAATTCATATTATTTTTTTGGCAATTGGGTTTCTTTGGACCAAAGTTGTGCTTTAATTTTTTTTGTTATTATCCAAAGGTTACTGTAATTATTCTTTGGCAACTAAGCAAAATGGATAGAATAGAACATACACTTTTAGATTTCATGAACCAATTTATAATTTTTTTTGGTGGGAGGGAACCAAAATTGCATATTTTAAGTCAATTTATTATGAAAATATTATAGTAACATTTCTTAGTTTTAATTTTTAATTTTATTTTTCTCTTTATCCCTTTTCCTTTCGTTCCCACGTTTATATATATATATTTTCCTCTTTTTTTCTCCTCCACACACGTATTCTTTACTTCTCCCTATCTTCACTTTTGACTTTTCTTTATACTTTTCTTCTTCTTTTTTACTGAAGAAGGTAGTTTATTCTTTTCTTCTTCATTCATATGATCTCTCACTATCTCTTTTCTCTTTTGTTCTCTCTCTCTCTCTCTCAGGTGAGTCCTCTCATTTCATCTCTTTACTTGTTATGTTGGGTTGACATATAACATAATGCGATTAATGGTTTTGAGATTTTTTTTTTTTTTTTAATTAGATGCCAAGAAATAAGAGAAATCCCAGGCGAAGAAAGAAAATGAGTCTGAAAGACTTTATTGTTGCTGATCTACGCACAAGTTGATCACATGTTGGTATTGGGGGACTAGGAAAAAGGTACAAGAATATGAATGTTTGTGTTATTATGTATTTCATATTGAATTGTTTTTTTTTTTTTTTCTAAGAAATTTTTCGTTTATTTTTGCATCTGAGTTGGGTGGTTTGCTTTATCTTTATCTGAAATTATTATGTTTTTTATGCATTTTTAATAGAATTGAAGAAAACATAAACTATTTAGAGTGAAAAAAAAAGGCTATCAATCTTTTGTTAAGTTGGGAATGAACCTTGATTCTTCATCTAAGTGGTGGACAAAAAAAGAAAAAAAATCAATGGAAAAACGGGAGTTAATCTACCAAACAATGCAACTTAAATTTCAGTTAAACTATAAATGGATAAATTATAAATTTGCACAATTTAGTAACGAAAAGTGTGATGTAGGAGTCAATTTGTGTCCGTTCAGACTTATTCTCAAGAAAATGGCAATTCTGTATTGCTCTTATGGCATCTCAAAAACAAGTTATTTTAGTAGTAAACATTTAGAAGTAATAAAAAACTTACTAACTGATTTTGTTGTGAGATTGTTGGTGTTACTCCTTCCAAAAACATGGCCCCATTTTAATAACATTTTAAAGGTGGACAAAACAAAAGAGCTTTAAAGGAAGTAGTAGTGCGTGGGCTCACAGAATCAAAACAAAGAAAATATCTAACACAGTGACACACAAATAAAAAAGAAGAAGAAGACAGCGTGCAAGAGAGAAAGAAAAAAAAAATTAAAGAGAAGAAGAAGAAAGAGTGGCAGGAATTTTCATTTTTCCTTGGAGGGAAATGCACTTAAGACCATTGAGCTGACATATCAGCTGGCACATGACTTGCAGGAGAAGAATGAGGACTTGTCTGCTCTAGAAAATGTTATGCAGAGTAGCAACAATATTTCCTAGAGAGTGAATTTATAAATTATTGCTTCCTTGCTGGCATTTATCTAGTTTTTCATTAGACAATTTGTTATTGCTATAGGACTTTATGGCCCTGCTTGCATATGAAGGGCTGAATAAACTCCCAATGGTTCATCTGCTTAGCTTGTACTAGCAAATAGTTGCTAAAACTTTGAATTGGCAATTCCTGGTGATATATACATGCTAGCCGAATAGAAAGACCAAAAGATAATAATATATACGTTTTTGTTGAGCTTCCTTGAGCTATGAAACTGAAGCTCTGTATCTCTCCAAAGAACAATCACATAGACTATGGGTAAGTATTTGTAATTGATTATTCATTTCATTGTTCAACTTCTAGCTGCTGAGGTGAAGTTAAATTGGATGATACAATTGGATTCATTTGCCTATAAATTAATGTCTTTTATTTGAGAAGGATATATTAGTGTTTCATTTGCATATAGTAAAATTGATGTATTTTATTTTTTGAGAATTAATGTCTATTTTGATTTGATTAATGTAAATTTCTATATACTTTAAAAATCAAATGATTTATATCTATGTTTTGTGATATAAATAAAATCTAGAATTATCTTAATCATTACTCTTTTTCCACAACAAGCATGTGCAAGGCACATGCTGCCCTAACTAGTCTAAATATAATATTTTAAAATGTTTAAAATTTTAGGGAGTATGTACAGTTCCATCACGTACGGGCAATATATAAAAATATTGTCTTTTTTTTTTTTTAATGATTCATTGGCTTAATTTACAATTGCATGTAATACATAATGATCATTTTTTTTTTGTTACTTCTTTAATTATAATTTTTGTTAAAAAATTATAAAAGAAAAAGAAGTTTATGCATTTGGATTAAGGATAGACCAAGGACAATACTTAGGTAATTTACATTATGTAGGTTGTGTGTCACTTACTCACTTGGGGTTCTAGATTTGTCGATGTAAACCGTACGAATTTAGAGGGTAAAACAGCATGGGACATCTCACAAGGACAAACACAAGTAAACTTTTGGAGTGCATCGACGAGCTACCATTTATTAATACCCTTTTACACATAGCTGCATCTTATGGGAACATCCAATTTGCCCTAGAGTTGATGAGTTTAAAGCCTTCATTTGCTCGGAAACTAGATCCAAACGGGTTTAGTCCCATTCACCTTGCTCTACAAAATGGGCATATTGAGTTGGTGCGTCGGCTTCTACAACTTGATGGGGACCTTGTACGTGTCAAAGGAAGGGAGCGGCTAACTCCTTTGCATTACGTAATAGATCAAGGTGCTCACCACTTTCTACTACATAATGCAAAGGAGTTAGCCGCTCCCTTCCTTTGACACGTACAAGGTCCCCATCAAGTTGTAGAAGCTGACGCACCAACTCAATATGCCCATTTTGTAGAGCAAGGTGAATGGGACTAAACCCGTTTGAATCTAGTTTCCGAAGGCTTTAAACTCATCAACTCTAGGGCAAATTGGATGTTCCAACAGGATGCAGCTATGTGTAAAGGAGTATTAATAAAGAGAAAACGTTATATCCGGAGCTGGCAGAAAAGGGGCTATTTATGCCACCAATCAGGAGTTGCCATGTCAGATACACATTGAGGCCTCAGTACACTCTATCACACAGGATTGTAGCTCAAACAAAACCAAAATCACCAAACACGTTTTGTTTAGAAGAAGCCCTTACCTGGAGGAAAAAGAGAGTCTGGTGCCAATGCCTCCTCTCCTCTGAGTCTAACCAACGGAGCTCCTCCCCGCCTCTTCTTAGCACTGAATCTCCACGCCTCCTTCGGAATCTGTGCTGGAACTTGGAAAATGCGCCGGAGCCACCGTGAACGTGGTGTCACAACCTCAAGGTTTGTTTTTTCGTGATTTGTTCTTTTACCCAATTTGGATTTCAAAATATTTATGGTTTTGGGTTAGGTTTTTTGGACGTTAATCACTTGCTTTGGTATGGGTTTTGCTGTATTTTGGTACCTTGGTGCGTTTTGATTGGATTCCAAAGTGGTTAAGTTCAACCCTAA
The DNA here is from genome assembly GCF_932294415.1 of Quercus robur. NCBI lineage: Eukaryota > Viridiplantae > Streptophyta > Magnoliopsida > Fagales > Fagaceae > Quercus > Quercus robur. Next base: position 1,453,824 of record NC_065534.1, on the reverse strand, counting down.
ACAAATTTGATTTGTCTATTATGAGAATCTTGTTACTATTTCAAGTTCTTACATGAATAAATTATATATTATGAATAAAAAAATTGATGAATTTCTAAATCTGGAGATGTATTCTTGTTCTTTAGTTCACTACTTGAAATCAGTCTAATTCACATAATATGATTTTTTTGATAAATTATTATTTATCATTTTATAAAGTCTGTTATACATCATTTAATGATTGTTGTTTCCCACCTATCACTTTTGAAAGCAGAGTTAGAGGGACTCCTATGGCTCATGCCTGTCATGATGTTGTTTGAGTTGTGTCAGAAGCAAGGGAAGCAGGTTGACATTAAGTATTGGAAGAATGGGGAAAAGAATGTTGCAACTGTATATGTCGATGGTAAGTTTATCGCTTCAGGTTCTTCTAAGAAGAAGGAAACTGCAAAGCTTAATGCAGCAAAGCAAGCTTTGCTCAAGTTATCGGAATCTATGCCCGCTAATGTTGGGAGGCTAGATTTTTCTTTTGGACTCAATAAGTCATTTGAGATTGATGGAGCAAAGCAGAAGTTACATGAGCTTTGTGGCAAGAAAAAATGGCCTAAGCCTATTTACGGGTACAAGCTTCTTTACTATGAGCAGTGAAGCAATAGAGTGTGTGTGTGTGTGTGTGTGTGTTCTGAATTATTTGATGATGAGCCTGTTAGTTTTGTGAGTTGAACCACGATCAAGCCTCCTGTATTCTCTCTCCCCCTCCCTCCCTCCTCTCTCTCCCATAGGCCATAGTTTATGATTTAGAATTTCATAAGGATGGCATGGAATGTTTTGAAGAGCTTGATTACTGGGTTCACAATGATTGGAACTAGGAATACTGATCTCTATGGTATGTCAAATGAACATAAACTAGTAGGCTTTGTAGTTTGTTCTATTGGCTTGTGGGCACTCACATGTTCATTGCAGTTCTTCTTCTCAAGTATTCACTGTTTTTTCAAATTCTCACTTTCATATCTATATTGTAAGATATTGAATCTAAATATACTTTTACTATAACTTGCAGCCTTGAGAAACATGAGGGTCCACCACATGACAAGAAATATGTATATAGAGGTAGATGAAAAGTCAAGAGTAAAGGAAGCACAAAATTCTGCAGCTTCCTGGATTATTCGTGCCTTACAAGAATCTAATTATCTATGATGTTGCTCCTTTTTTAGAAGAATATCAGTGAAGAACAGTTAGAATGGTTAGGTTTAGTTTAGAAGAATATCAGTGAAGAACAGTAAAAATGACTTGGTTAATGGCTACAGCTAAAATACATGGAATACTTTATGGAATTGCAAGTAGACCCATGTGATATAGGGGTTAAATGAATTACGTTCACTTGATTGCTTGGACATGATTAGTTTATGCCACTAGATTTTTAACTAAATTGTACCTATTTAACAGTTTAACAATTAACACTTACAGTATAAAGTGAAAGTTCCATCTGTATCAACCACTCTCATTGTTGTATGCAACCCGATTGATTACTTGCTCTGTCTTTTATTGCTAAAGCTGCTTATATTCTTTATGTATCACCCACTCTCATTGTTCCCTATACTGATTAAGGAAGGTACTTTATATGCATCTATGAGCTTTGTATGCTTAAAACACAGTTATATTGAAAATGTTAATAATTCTTTTGCACAGCTGCACACAGTTTTGCATCTTTAGCTAGAGCTAATAGCTAAATTTGTTGATATTACCGTGATTCCATAATATGTGTCTGATCATATCAGTACTAACGGTTTAAATGTATGACATTGTTCAATCAATGAAATAAATGCATTCCGTTTTATTTTGTAAGTTTTAAAGCATTAAAAATAATCTTTCATGGATACCTTTTTTCTCAAACAAAATGTAAAAAACATGATTGAATGAATCTATACAAGACCAAAAAAAAAAAAAAAAAATCTATATGCAGTTTTTTGCTCTTACTTCACAGGATAACGACATATACCCCCAATTTTTTTTTTTTTTGAAAGCAAAGTTTCTAATTGACAATAAAACCTGCCACAATTTGCAATAGAAGTTCCTAAGTGACAATACATTCACTTGAAATAAACTGTCATGATTCAAAATACAAAAAATGAATCATAAGATTACAAATACATCTGAAATAAAACCTGTTACAGTTTTTTTTTTTGAAAGTTTCTATTTAACAATACATTCACCCGAAATAAAACCTCTCATGATTCAGAATACAAAAAGAGAAGCATAAGATTACAAATACATTTGAAATAAAACCTGTCACAATTTTTTTATAAATGTTTCTAATTGACAATACATTCATCTAAAATAAAACATGTCATGATTCAGAATACAAAAAGAGAATCATATGACTGAAGATACATCTTAAAATAAAACTTCTCTCAATTCAAACTACAAGAAGATGGTTCTATCCACCACAATTAAAATATTGTATAGCAAAAAATATTTGCTTCCCAATGCATTCTCTTGGTCACAAAACTTGTTTAAACATCAGCCTTCTTGGAATTCTTGTTATTGATCCTACATAAAAGAACTTACAACCAAATAAATAAATAAAAAGAAAAAAAAAAATCAATAAACACTACATAAAATAACTCCAACTACATCTTAAATTGCACTATGGTACATATAAAGAGCAAATTGACATTACAAGTAGGAGAAAATTGAAATTACAAGTAGTTAAAATTATGTTTGAAGCTAAGAATATGATAATATCTATCAAATAAATGATACTAGCTATGTCCCAGAGGCCTGGGTTCACGGTGGAGAATTCAACAACCACAGTAAAAAAACTTGTTGAAAAGGCACCTATAACAAAAAACAAGATTCCCATTCAATTAAATTCATTTTAGTGTTGGATTCCTAATTGAACAAGCTCCCAAGAAAAGCAAATCCAAAAAATTTAAGTCAAGGTTTTTTTAAAAAAAAAAAAAAAACACAAATTGAAAATTAAATAAATATGACAGTATAATGACGACGAGGCAACCTAGAAATAGTTATTTTTGCCTACACTTAACCTATTTTACTTGTTTTACTTATTTTTGCCTGCAGTTAATAGTTATTCAAGAATGAAAGATGTGAAATAGTTCATGCCAGTCTCAGCCATAAATAAATAGATTTACGAAAATATCTTGAATTAAGAAAAATCACAAATTCAACCATCATACAAGTACTTAAAAAATAAATGGTAGGCATTGATCCAAGTTGAAAAAATTTGTACAAGGAAATTCAATATCATCCAAACAATAAGCCTTCTAATAACATAATAGAAAGGACTAACACCTTTCAAAAACAAGAAAGAAAAAAAAGAAAAAGAAAGATATCCAATGAGGTTTATAATCCAATAGTATTACTATATATAGTTCAGAAAATTGAGAAACACAAAATCCTAGCTACGAACAAGGAGAACAATCAAGCTCATCAACCAAAAAGACAAAGAAAAAGAGCCTCAACAGTTGAATAGTAGCTTTGATACATCTCAATGAGGATCTAGTAACATTTAAAAATAAAATGAGTGTTACTAATTTTAGTCAAAGTTTATCAGATTGTATATTTGTATTTGTATCCAACTTATAAAGGAAAAATTCTTGAATTCATATTCAGATTCCCCTTTTATGTTTGGATACGGTAGTTGTAATGTTAGGAATCAGAGGTATCCATTGTCAAGAATTAAAACCAAAATCAAAATCTCTACAAGTTTCACATTTATACATTTGCTAAAGGATATTTTAGTGGGCAAATTTCACATGGGTTACATTATACTTTTGCTGTGCTATAATATTATCTTGTTTTGCAATATTTGTACTTCTAAAACTTAAATCTTGCACCATTGGGAGTGATATGAAATTGTTTTCCTTTTAGTTGATTAGATAAAACTGACAGTTTGTCAGATCAATGGTAGCTAGTTACTTATCATTTGTGTATGGCTTTTTTGTAACAGATTGCAGTTCTAATTGACAGTAGGAAGAAAGGAAGCTCAACTTTTTTATTATATACTTAATTTACAAAATGAAGGAAGAAGAAGTTCATGGATGCCAAATTCAAGAGTGGTACAAGAAATTTAAGTCTGTATCCATTAAAACCGAAATCCATGAACTTCCAAGAAATTTAAGTTTGTACAGGTGGGTGGCCTATCACCTAAGAATCTAATCAAAACCCATGAAAATACCCAAAAAAAGGGCAAAATCTGTATAAATCAACAAAACCTATACCAATATGAATAGATTGATATCCAAAAAATAACCCAAACCTATCAAAATTTCGAAACCTAAATATTGGGGAGGTAACTAATCAAACAATAAAGGGGAAATTGGAAAAAACCGCCGTATTTGGTGCATGGGTGTCTGCTCCAATGGCGAGGAGGAGCTCCATTGGTTAGACTCAGAGGAGAGGAGGCGTTGGGACCGGACTCTGTTTTCTCCAGGTAAGGGCTTCTTCTGAACAGAACGTGTTTGGTGATTTTGGTTTTGTTTGAGCTACAATCCTGTGTGATAAAGTGTACTGAGGCCTCAATGTGTATCTAACGTGGCAACTCCTAATTGGCGGCGTAAATAGCCCCTTTTCTGCCAACTCCGGACAGAACGTTTTCTTATTAATAAATGGTAGCTCATCGATGTGCTCCAAAAATTTTTCATCCTCTCCAATTAAGTTGTAAAATTCATCAATATTATTATCATCACTTCGAGTAACTATAGAAAGGGGTGAACTTGATGAAGTTCTAGCACTGTATAACATAAGCTTGATCTCTCTATTGTTTACATGTGTTTGTCCTTGTGAGATGTCCCATGCTGTTTTACCCTCTAAATTCGTACTGTTTACAAATTTTTCGATGTAAACCATAAGAATTTAGAGGGTGACACAACATGGGATATCTTGCGGAAAGGGCAGACACAAATACAGAATGGAGAGATTCAAAATATGCTACATCGTGTTAAAGCTAAATCGAGTTCATCTCTTTCTACCTTTAATAGGTATGAAAAGTACCAAAGGCTGCCAGTATCAAGTTGTTTTCAGTTTTTTGAAAATGGATTTTAAAGGTGAAATAAGGAAATTATCAGAAGAAAGGCGCAGTTTGCTTCTGGTGGTTGCAATACTGCTTGTAACAGTCAGCTATCAAGCGGTACACTGCCCTCCTGGTGGACTTTGGCAAGATAATGGTCAGTGCAATACCACTGAAGTAGGGAGTAGTCCTGATGGAACCACTGATCTGTCCAATACAATATTACTGAAAACCAAAGCAGGTTTTATTATGCCCAATACCGACAATAAAGCAGTGTGTGAACACAAAGCAGGGACAACCATTGCTTTTGAAGATGGCCTTTTTTAGGTATTCCTCATTGGTAATGCTATCACATTTCTGATCTCAAACTCGTTAATTATTTTCCTCGGTCCAAATTGGTACATGAAGGTTCTGTTCTTCGCACTCAATGTCACCCTCTGTTTTAGCTATTCTTATGCACTCCTCGCCATAGTCGGTGATCCATATAGGGCATATACGGCGGGTATTTTGATGACTATTTTGGCCTTGTTTATTTTTGTAGCATAGCTTTTTTCCTGGAAGCAATGATCAGACTCAGTGCAATACCACACAAAGAAGCAGGGACAACCATTGGTTAGGAAGGAACCCCTTTTCTGATATTCTTGATTTACAGTAATTGTTCTCCTCATTCCAGATGTTGCCTATTTCCTTTGGTTTTGTTATTTTTGTTCCTAAGCTTCAGATTGGTCGAATTTGCTTGCTTTGGAAAGAGTCAGGCTAAGTGGTTTGCAGATTCAATCATGGGAGAAGAAATGACGGAATAAAAAAAAATAGCCAACCTTGGAGTTGTATGCATGTGTAATGTGTGTCAATTTTTATTTTATGTTTCTTTGATAATAAAATTTAGTCTATGTTTCTTTGTGCATCGTTGTAGTACTTAGTGTATATTGCAATAAAGCAGTGTGATTGGCTAGCATTAATTTTTGAATTTATAATCAAATTTCTAATAGTGTTTGGTTCTAAAAGCTCAGGATATTATTGGGTGCTTTAAATTTCAATAAGATCATGTTTTGGAAGCATACTATTATGACCATGGAACAATGGTCATACTTATATTATTTGCAATAATAGAGTGAAGCTTTTAGAAAAGAATAATCTCTACTTTGAATCAGAATAAGGTAAAACACCGTTGGCTTGGTCATAATACACAAAATTGTGATTGATTTCAACCTCTAATGAGTATCCATAAACGTCTATTCTTCAAAACAAGTGACAAACAGAACAAATAGTAATTGTCACTTGTTTGTAGGGTGATCATTAGATGGAACAGAGTAGGATGACTGAAAATCCCACCTAGGATGATCGGAAATCAGGATCAGATGTTGAACCGTAGAGGAAAGGACAAAGAGGCGTAGAAATCTCATGAATGCCTTCTAGCATAGGAATGACTTCCCTTATGGAAGGCCTTGATGATGACACATCCTAGATACACAAAATTGCCACCGTCACTAATTTCTTCACCCACTTCAGATCACTAAGAGCCTCCACATCATTTTCCACCAATCTTTCCACTTTACCTTGATAGTAACATTCACAAGCCCATTCCGTTAAAATTTATTCATGCAAGTACATTAGTCCTCTAGCAACTCTTGATGCAATCTGCATTTTTTGTTACCAAATAAACTTGTACACAGTCACCATCTTTTCTAGATTCTTTGAGTGTTATGACTTGATGCTAATACCCCTTTATAAATGTTGGCAAAAGAACCCTTACCCAATTCGTCTTTGAACCCACCAGTGCTTTCTTCAAGATCTTTATATGTAAATGTTACATGTGGATTGTTTTTTGGTCCACTGATAAGTGACCGAGTCCTAGGAGGACTCTTGTTATTTGATTACTTTAACAAACCAGTACCTAACGGTATTAGGAAATCCAAGTTCAACTTGGGCTCTCTCGCATGAGGTTTTTGCCTTTATATTTTAGCATGTAACCCATTCAAATGCATACATGCATTTAAAATTAAACATAATTTTTATTATAAAAATATAAATTGTAGGGCTCTTGGGCCCAGGAGTTCATTATCTACTTGTATATTGGGCCTGTGGCCCAAGTCAAGGACAATGATCTGTCCGAGAAGGAGAAGTCTTCGCTAGAAGAGACTGTGTTGATGAACAAAAAGGTTAGCTTTGGTCATAATGGCTCAAGAGAGTGGGTTGAGGATGAATAAGTCCTCGGCTAGACAAAGCCGAGGTCTTAAGAGATGGTCTATCAACAAGGGTGACGATTCCGGAAATTTAGTTAGAGCGGATAAGCATTGCAGAGACATCAGATAGGGAGGAGTCCTAAAATATCTAAGGAGAAAGCTGCTGCCTCCGCATTAAATGCATTGCAGCTTACTCTCTGGCCACATTAATGTGGATGTGATGCCTGAACAGTGGATTTCAGCTTTACAGCTACTACATAAGAACTTATGGGGAGTGCTGATGGGACAAGTATCCACACCGACCATCTGGCATGAACGTGGAAGGTGGAGATGAAAAGGAAAGACAGTATAAAAGAAGAAGGAGGGAGTGAGAGAGGGGATCGGAAAAATCAAGAAAGAAACACTGTAGCAATCTAGAACCGGACTTGTAACCTTACCTAAGAACATTATATAAGAACCAATATCCTCGGACTTCACCGAGGATATTTTTTCTTCAGTTTAAACTTGTGTATTTTCATTCTTTTGTTATCAAATCTACCTAACTTGTTGTTTGGTTAACTAAAGCCCAGTTCTCTAATCCATCCTCTACAAATTCATTATTTTGGGCTTTTTGGACCTAATTCCATTCATACCTTGGGCTAGGATATCAAATCTGGTCCTTACATAAATAATTAGTGAAATCATTTTTAAAAATAGCATGAACACATGCATACGTATAAGCCTAATTTTTATTATAAAAATATAAATAATTAGTAAATTTTTTTAAATAAATGTAAACGTAATTAGTTATATATTAAAATTCTTACCTGTGGGGGTAAAATTCATCAGTCAACAGTGGGCCTTGGTACCCGTGCGGAGCCCAGCCATAACAGGAAGTGAAGACATGGCCAGAGGACTTCTAGCCCAATCCTGTTGGGCCGGGCTTGTTTAAGGGTCGTCCGAGGAGGAGTGTCTCCTCGGACGCACCAAATGGGAGTCCAACGCACGCCCTGTACACAGTGAGAAATCGTCCCAAGTAGAAGGAAAATGCTGGATGTCCAGGGGGCAACCATAACTGTCGCATTAAATGCAAGGAAGCTACTTTTCTAGCCGCATTAATGTAGAGAGGACAGCAGAATAGTGTTATCTTGGCCAGTGCAACTCACAGAAAAAGAAGGGGGATGTCCAATGGGACAGGCACTCAAGTAGAGGCCCAGATGGTTAACAAGTGTAAGGTCATTATCAATTGAAGGATGCTATATAAGAGAAGAAAATCCCCATAACCAGGGGAGGAAAAATTTTGATAGAGAGAGGAAGGAAGAGAGAAAGAGAGAAAGGAACTCTGTAAATAGAGCATAAGAAGCACTCATGCACCCCCACGGATTGTAATCCCATGAAGCGTAATGAAATATTCCCACGTTCATATTGTTGCATGGCTCACTAATAATTACGTTTACTCTGTCAAGACCTAATTCTGTGACCCACTCTCTACAAATTCATTGTTGAGGGTCTTTTGGGCCAGAATCGCCTGCTTGCTGGGCTTGGGCCCCAAAAACTGCCCTTACATTACCTAAATTTAATGCTAATTGTGATCATTTTTTTTCTTCTAATTTTTAATAAGATAGAACATGTAGTGATTTTTATTGTATGGTGATTTTTATTGAGTATATGTGATTGGTTTTTATTTTTATTTTTTTTAAAATAATTTTATAGTTCATTAATATTAGATTTTTAGTATTTTGCACTCTCATTAACTCACTTGGCACAAAGATTAAAAAACTTAGGTGGACATCTGGCACAAACTTAAGTGGATAATTATGATGTGATCCCCATATAAATTTAGACACATTGCGCAAAATTGGATTCTAATTTCAAATTCTAATTGAACTTTTTCTCTGAGCTTTGCCTATTAATCTATATATATGTGTGTGTGTGTGTGTGTGTATTAATAGGTAAAGCTGAGAGAAAATCTAATTAGAATTCAATTAGAGATTAATTATGCGCCACGTATCTCATCTAATGTAAGTTTTTTTAAAAAAAAATTTTTGTGCCAAGTGAGTTAATTCAATGTAAAAAACGAGAAGTTCAATATAAATAGATCATAAAAAACCTAATCATTTATATATATATATATATATATAACCAATGCTTAGAGAAAATTTAATTAGATTCAAAATTGAATTTTGCTTTTGTTAGCTTTACATAAAAATTAAATTGTTTAGATTTTTGTTGTTATTTTTTCTTTGAACTATAATGAGCATATTTTTATACTGTTTCTATTCAAATATTTTTATATGCTAGGATCTTGAATGTAACAAATTGTTATTGAAATGAAGGATTTCATGCAACTATCCCCATTCAATTTAAGAGATACTATTGGACCAATTTATTCTTTTATTATATGTTGTATTTAGTTGAATTTCAAGGACAGTGATTGTGAATAGATATTATATATGTAGTATCCAATAATGATTTTCAAAATTATATACATAATAGCAGTTTATTGAGAAACTTGGCATAGCCAATATTATGAAAATTGCAAGAAAAGATTATTTTAGTACCTCTGAATGTCTTGGTCGATCTAATATCATATATGTTTTATAACCCAAGATAACATCATTAGCACCACTACAATTCATCATTCCGCACGGGTTACATACTAGTATATATATATATATATTACTAGGTAAAACTGAGAGAAAATCCAATTAGATTTCAAATTAGAATTCAATTAGAGTCTAATTTACACCATGTGTCTCATCTAATCTAAGTTTTTTAATTGTTGTACCAAATGAGTTAATTTAATGTAGAAAACGAGGAGTCCAATATAAATAAATCATAAAAATTATAATCATATATCTAACTCTATATATAAAATTAGAGAAAGAGAGAGTTTGAATGATTTTATATTTATGAGCCCCTTTTTTTGTATAACTAAAAACAATTTAATTGGATTTTGCTTTTGTTAGCTTCCCACACAAAGTAAATTGTTTTGATTTTTACTCTTATTTTTTCTTTGAACTAATGAGCATATTTTTTAGAGGAAATTATACTTTACCACCCTAAACTATACCTCATGTTACACTTTGCACCCTAAACTTTTCTAATACACTTTTTGCACCCTAAACTATGACTCTTGTTACACTTTGTATCCTGATGTTAAGTTTGTTGTTAACTTAAATGGAAAAATATGACACCACGTAAAAAGACCTAATTGCCCCTCTTCTTAATGCTTTAAAAACAAAAGATATAAATTATACTTTATCATCCTAAATTATACTCATTATTACACTTTGCACCCTAACCTTTGAGTTTTCATCTAAGTTAACAGCAAACTTAACGACATGATGTAAAATGTAACAAGAGTCATAGTTTATGGTGCAAAATGTAACATGAGGTATAGTTTAGGGTGATAAAGTGTAATTTCCTCTATTTTTTTATATTATTTCTATTTAGATATTTTGTATGCGAAGATATTGAACGTAATAAACTGTAATTGAGCTAAACGATCTCATGCACCTATCCTCATTTAATTTAGGAGATATTATTTGACCAATTTATTATTCTATTTTGAGTTATATTTAATTTAGTAGAATTTTACAAACAATAATTATGAATTGATATTGTACATGTAAAATCCAATAGTAATTTTCAAAATTATATATGTAATAATAATATAATGAGAAACTTGGTATAACCAATATCATGAAAATTACAAGAAAAAAAATATTTTAGTACCTCCAAATTTCCTTGTCGAACTATGTCCTATATGTTTAATAATTCAAATTAATATCAATAGCACTACTACAATTCATCGTTCTCATGCATAAGAACAGGTTACATACTAGTATATATATAGATATTGATTATACTCATTCAATTATTAGGAATTTGAGTTGATTATTCTATTAATTAATGTAAAATCCTTCATTTCAATAATTCTATAAATCCCTTAAAGTATTTTGTTAATGTCAAACAAAAATCCAATAATCCAATCACTGTGACAGAAACTAGAGTAGAAGATTACCTGTTAGTGTATTATAGCTCCACTCATGAAAGTATCATAGCCAAAACCCGACGTCCTTGTCATTATTTTCCTCTATAGCATCATCATAATCTTAATTCCTTTATATAACACCCTCTCAAGCTAGTGCGAGCCAAGAGAAAGATTAATTTATTTTTTGATAGGTGAAGAGAAAGATTTAAAAGCAGGATAAAAATTGTAAAAGAAATATTAATGAAAAAAGTTGAGGAGGCTCATTGTTTAAAACTATGTTGCACACAGCAGAGTGATTTAAAACAAAAGAGGAGTCAAACTATTTGACACATGAGTTGAGGGCTCAATACATTTGGAAAATTAAATACAATTACCATTCATCTTCCTCAACTAATGCATTCTATAGCAAGAAAAGTAATACAAAAAATCAAATCAGTAACTGTTATTAGTATTATTATTTTTTAAGCATATAAGAAGGAAATTGCTAAGCAACAGACTGAACTGTGCTGCACATGCCAGGGTTCTTACCAAAGTGGCTGAATGGGTTCAGCTCCAATACCTTTTTGCACCATTCTGTATCTCCACTCGTTCAACCTATCTGTTGCCTCAGCATACCTTTTCTTACCTGTCTCATCTCGGTTCCCAGACCATAGTGTCTCTGCTGTTGCCGAAGCTCTTGGCCATATTCCAGTATTTAAAACTGCAGGGTCTGCTTGCTCGGACCACAATGACACCTCCCCACCTCCTTGCTCAACCCATATGTTATATCATAGTCGTATATGGTTTACCATGTCTTGAAAGGTGCACACCATGATCCTCCATTTCCATAGTTAACACTTGTTTGTTGATCATACTGGCTGTCATTCCCTACAAAGCCACCATGCCCACAGTCCAGATAATAGAAATCCGAGGATGATACGATAACCCGGTATCTAGAAGAAACAATCTTTTTGGCGTTTTCATGGCCATTGTTCCATGTTTGCAAGATAGTTTAGACGTAGTAATTATTATTCAATGTTTGGGACTAGTCTCTCTGTCTCTCTGTATCTCTAGTGGATTGTAGTTCTAGTTGAGAATTAATCATAAGCCAGTTTGTTGTATTTGGGAGCGTAAGTCAAAAATTGATTATCTTGTTTTATATGCAAAATTACTAGTAATTAATATGAACCACATAGTTTTTTTTTTTTTTTTTTTTTAGTTTTTTTTTTAGTGTTTAATATATAGAAAGTGTATAAACACAAAAAATTTATCAAAACTTTTTACATTTGTTGATATGGAAGATTGATAGTAGTAAGTAAAAGAGTGATGTTAGTGGTGTACTTAGATAAGAACTGGTAAAAATTTACTAATTCAATTGTGAAAAATGTTTTGTAATTTTTTTTTTTTTGCTCTTTTTTTTTTTTTTTTTTTTTTTTTTTTTTTTTAGAAATGCTACATTTATAATATTTTTTAGAACAAATCTTAAGTATTAAGTTACTTCTTATGAAAAAAAAAGTTACTTTTTGTTTTCTATTTGAACCTACCACTAAAATTATTTTTTTGCTATCAATAACAGCTTGAACTACCTGCTATATATGATTTGTTGTAAAAGTGTTGTAGACGTAACATTTCTTTCTCCTTTTTGTTTGTTTTTCATTTGATGAAAATTTTTATTTTATTTATTGATTAATATTTCCCCTTAATTAAGTTAAAATTTAGGGGCTGTTTTTTTAGTTGGGGCATTAAGCGACCACCTCAATAACTTATACCATTTTAACCAAAAAAAAACTTATACCATTGAGCTGGCAATGTTATTTATCAAACATTTCATTAAACATACTGATTTTAATAATCATATTTTGAAGAGACATCCATTAATTATTAAAGATACATCCACATTTTATGTGGTATCTAATTCTAAGTTAACACCCAAAATTCTGGAAATAAGAAAATGTGAATAGCACAATTGATAATTTAATCCCTAAACGAAATGGCAAATTGGCAATCGATTGCAATGTGTATTCGGGATCCGCTGACACTGAGGCTGATCTCCTTTTCTTTATGACCCAACTTGGGCCCACATTAACTCGTTGTCTACAACCTTTTGATTTTCACTCGATTGGCCATTCATCTAATATTTGATATATCCAGACAATTCAAACCAATGGCCCGTAGGCCTGTTAGTGCATTCGCTGGATTACTTGGTTTGGCCCATTATTACATGTACTCCATTCCTTGTAACGTGATCCGACAGTGCATGGTTCAAAGTCTAGGGTGGCCAAGTAAGCCCAAATTTATTTGCCACTCAAATCTATCGACTCTAATTAAACCCAAACCCATCCAGTTATTAGTTGAGTTAAATGAGCATCAATCTAATTAAATCCAGTAATTATTGGGTTTTAACTAAAAACCTATTAAACCCCATTTAACCCAAAAACAATACACCCAATTTATTGTTGTTACTATGATTTGAACACTGGTCAATTTTGTTTCAAAGAAAAAAAAACATTGGTCAATTCTAACTCGTTAAATAGGATGGATTCATTAAATTAGGCACGTATTTTCATTGGTTTTTGAAAATTAAAATCAGCATTTTGCTTTTGCCTCTTTTCAATGTCCTTCACTAATTAAGTTTTGAGAACAGTTTTTATTTTTTGTCCATTTTGGATTGCCAAACAAGTTTTTTAGTCTCAAAAATAGAAAGTTGTTTTTGGAAATAGAAATAATGGGAAAAATAGTTACCAAACAGCATGCATCAAACGCTAAAACTACCATATTTTACCCAATCAAATATAAATTTATATTGACATTATTTTTTTTTATGTATTTCGAGAATAAAAAGAAAATAATGATTGTTATATCTAAAAAAATTTAAAAAAAAATTAATGTTTTAACCACATAAAAATAGATAATATGATACGATATTTTGAAAAGTAAAAATGTAAAATAGAAAATGTATGTTATTATACTAAATAAATATGAATTTTTACACAAACTATTGCAAATACCCTAAGTTTAGGAATAAATTTTATCTAAATAGAATGTCATCTATAGATTTTTTTTTTTTTTTTTTTTTTAGAAGAAGAAGAAGATCTATAAATGAAATGTCATCTATAGATTCTAGACAAATTGTTTGTCACTCTCACATGAACCCACTACTATATATATATATATATATATATATTTTTTTTTTTTTGCTACTCACCATTTATCACATAGGGGTAAGACTTAGGTACAATGCTTAGGTGATGTTTCTTAAGTTCCCCTCTTAAGATTCAGTTATGTGGCTATTTAACTAAAAAATACACTTCCATCACCCATCATTTCCATTTTTGATACCTCCACTCTTCACCTCCTCCTTGCGCACGTATCTAGCCCAATATTTGAGACAATTCATGTTAGCCCATTAATCACCACAATTAAAAAGAATAAAATAGTCTCTCTCATTTTCAATGTGGGATTAAACATTTTCACAACTCCTCATCTTCCATATTCACTCCCACACTTTACATTTATGTTGTAACATTTATTCATTTTAATTATTTAATATTAAAATGGCCCAACAATTTTTTTTTTCTAAGAAATTTTTCGTTTATTTTTACATCTGAGTAAGGTGGTTTGCTTTATCTTTATCTGAAATTATTATGTTTTTTATGCATTTTAAATAGAATTGAAGAAAATATAAACTATTTAGAGTGAAAAAAAAAAAAAAAAAAAAAAGGCTATCAATCTTTTGTTAAGTTGGGAATGAACCTTGATTCTTCATCTAAGTGGTGGACAAAAAAAGAAAAAAAAAATCAATGGAAAAACGGTAGTAAATCTACCAAATAATGCAACTTAAATTTCAGTCAAACTATAAATGGATAAATTATAAATTTGCACAATTTAGTAAAGAAAAGTGTGATGTAGGAGTCAATTTGTGTCCGTTCAGACTTATTCTCAAGAAAATGAACTTCTTTTTTTTCAAATGTGTTGATTGATACTAGGAGCAGAGATGCTATTCTGGAGGCTAGATTTGGCATTCCCCCTTGGGTTAAAATTTTCCATCAAGGTAGGATTAATTAGTTTCTCATCATAGCTATTAAATGGGAAATTAAGGGAAAGGTGGATTTTGCAATTCGTATTGCTCTTATGGCATCTCAAAAACAAGTTATTTTAGTAGTAAACATTTAGAAGTAATAAAAAACTTACTAACTGATTTTGTTGTGAGATTGTTGGTGCTGCTCCTAAAAACATGGCCCCATTTTAATAACATTTAGAAGGGTCATTCTACTGTAGCAACTCAAAAAAAAAAAAATTGGATACTTTTGGATTTTAAAGAAGTTGTTGGAGTTGATTTTTGTGGGGTTGCTTTCCAAAATTGGGTTTGAAGCATCTATTGGAGATGCTTTTAAGAGTGTTGTGTCAGGAAAACACATGAAAGATAGAGTCAACAGAGACAGAAAGTATCATGTACAAAATAATGCAATGAAACTAGGTTTTATTGTTTGATCCTTACCTTTAACAATATTAAAGAGATTATGATCATGAATTTGTGTGCCGTAGAATGACCCTTAGATGATACTATATAATATGGTCAGGATTTTCGATACAAAAGTATAAACAATCAAACCAGATCGCCCATTCACCTTTCTCTTTAGTGGGTCGCCCTTTCACCTTTCTCTTTATTTTGTGTCCGGATGTGGCGTAAAGCATGAGATTTACGCAGTTATGCCCTCCAATAAAAGAGCTCCACAACAGCATTTTTTCCTAAAACGTCACAGATCTAAAGATTCTAAATTTCTCTTTTTCCTTTCACATCTTCCACTTCCCACACCCCTCTTCTACCCTCTTAAGTTGGCATATAGGAAAAACAACAAACAGTTACGAAGAAAAATGAGTAATTATATTTCATAGCAAACGTCGATATCTCTTGAATCATCCATCATTACAATAAATCAGATCCACACCAACAAATCTTATAAAAAGAAACCACAAAAACAATCTTACAAAGTTATTCTTTGTATGTTTTTCTACACTTCGTCAAACGGTGGCTCCGCCTTTTTTACTACACTAGTGGTATCTCTAGCAGTTAGAGGTTGAAGGATTTGGTTCTCAGTTGTGTGTGGAAGCTGGGCTATTGGATTTTTGTGAAATTGGGTTTTAGGGAGAAGGATTGTTTGTGACAGTTTATTTCATTGACCAGTGAAATGCGGACAGAATGTTCTCTCTCTCTCTCTCTCTCTCTCTATATGTATGTATGTATTTTAATATTTCAATTTTTGTAAGGTATCGCTGTTTATGACTATAAAATTGCATCTAGAAATAGTTATACAACTTTTTTTAAGCCAATAAAATCAATGAAAATAAACTCTCCTAAATTTTTTAAAAATATTTTCCGGATAACAACAACTTATATATTTATCTATTTATTTTCTTTTTGCACCGATAGTTTTCTTTTCCTAGTTAACTATCGTTATATATATAAAATTCAGACAGTTTTATTCTAAATTTATTTTCTGAGTTTATTTCCTTTACGATAAATTTTACATTTTTATTCTAAATTTATAGGTTTTTTTTTTTTTTTTACTAACAATAGTTAAACTTTTGTAAAACGATTCTTATAAAAATTTAGAATATTTCATTACTAATATAAACAAATTGGGGGGGGGGGGGGGAATGTTAATTTTTTCAAACCTCAAAGGAGGGGGAGTGGGGTTTTGTTTGGGTTTTAGTGGCAAGAGCACAATGTTTTGTGTCCCTTGTGAGTGACACAAAACAAGACAAGATTTTTCTCATTTGCTTTGTGAGAAATTTAGGTTGTAAATAAATCAATTCATTCATAAACAACTTAATTATATAAAAAATTCATTTATTTTTGTTTGTTTATAAACAAGTCAAGTTTAAGCCTGAACAAGATTGTGACCAATAGGGCTCCATAAAATATTGTTCATGAATAGATTTGTGATGAACAATAGTGTTTGATAAAATACAAGCCAAGCTTAGGTTAATTCATAAGCTTAGTAATAAGCTTGATATGAGCTTGAAAAATAAACTTTATTTTACTAAGCCTTTAATTAATTGGAAGTTTAGACCTATAGTCCTCCAAACTAAATGAGCTTGATAACGTACTTGTTTTGGATATCGAGTTCAAGAGCTTGAGTTTAAACTTGAGATCAACTTGACTAATGAATCAAGCCAAGCTCAAGCTTTTGAACCTTTTGATGAGCTCAAGCTCAAACAAGCTTGGTTTATGTCAGGGCCGGCTCAAGGTATTGTGGGGCCAAAGGCGACAATTTTAAGTGAGGTCTATTCTTATATTTTGAATATTAATAGAATATTTATTTAATTTTTGGTTTTTTTTTTTTTTCATTTAAAATCTATTTTTTTAGAAAAAAATTACAAATTAAAACGAACCTATCACATCACTCAATGACTATACAACCAAAATAAACACTATTTATTGAATGAAGTAACCAAATGCTAAAAAATTATGATTTAAAAGTTTAATAAAGTTATATATTTGATATTTCTAAATAGAATTTGAGTATAAATTTATTTACCAATGTAAGATTAATGAGTTCTTTTAACATTTATGTGTGAAAGATTAAATAATTGACCCATCCAATGAAAATATTTTTGTTTAACTGGTTTTTCTTTGATAAAAAAAACTACTTTTTATTTATTGGTGAATATTTAGGGTTTAATTAATACTTCTATCGGTACAAGAATATCTCTATTGGTAAAAATTTAGGGGTGTTAGGCGGTTGCCTATTTGGCTCACCCATTGAGCCGGCACTGGTTTATGTTCAAGACAAGCTTGAACATTTTTTTTTGTTATTAATTCAAACCTAAGCATTCAATACTTGACAAAAATCAGCTTGTCTTATGAATACTTAATAATGATATTTACTAGTATTCTAAATATTTTTAATGATTTTTTTTAATACCTAATTTTAATGACTTAATATTGAGTACATGCATTTGATACTGCAATTTTTTTGAGTAAATGCACAGTTTTATTATTATATATAAACAGAGTAAATGCATGGTTTATTAAAATAAGAAAAAACTCCAACTTTAATAGTTTGGTTCTACATGAAGGCACAACATAAAGATGGAATTAGATTCAATCTATGAATCTGTCTTAGTGGCATCTCCTAGTTTTTATGGAGAAAATTTAGATTTAAATCACTTTACCCCATTTATTGTAAGAAAAACATACCTAAGCCATACCTATGGAATATGTAATAAAGAACAATCCAACGCCACATAAGTTTAACTTTATGATTTCAGTCCAAAAAAAAAAAGTTTAACTTTATGATGTCTAATATCTTTGTTAAAAAAAATCTATGGAATATGTAATAAAGAACAATCCAACGCCACATAAGTTTAACTTTATGATTTCAGTCCCAAAAAAAAAAAGTTTAACTTTATGAAGTCTAATATCTTTCTTAAAAAAAAATACATTTTAAACTCGATAATTTTTTATAATAATTAATAACAAAATAAAATTGAACCTCATGGGTGGATGTCTTTACTCTAAAGTGAAACTTTGGTGTGAAAATGATGAGTGAAATTTGCAACATTTTTATTCTAAATTTATCAATTATTTTTTTATTAACAATGGTTAAACTTTTGTAAAACGATTCTTATAAAAATTTAGAATATTTCATTACTAATATAAACAAATGGGTGGAAAATGTTAATTTTTTCAAACCTCAAAGGAGGGGAATTTTTTTCCCTTCAGGTTTGGGGTGGAGTGTCATTCTCCCAAACCTCAAGGGAGGAGAGTGTGATTACCCCTAATTAAAAGAAAAAAAAAAAAAAAAAAAAAACTATGGCAAATTATTAAAACAGTATAACAATTATGAATGAAATCTCTCTCTCTCTCTCTCTCTCTCTCTCTCTCTCTCTCTCTCTCTCTCTCTCTCTCTCTCTCTCTCTATATATATATATATATACACTATTAATAACAGGATTCTTGGTTTGGGTTTCAATATTTTGCGTACTAAAATACCTTCAAACAAATTCTTAGACTCTTTAAATTACTCTTATCTTTTAGTTAAATGAATGATTTTAAATTTTTTAAAATAGACATTTAATTAGAGTAGAATTAAAATTTTGAAAATTTAGATGATAAATATTACCTAAATTAAATTTTTGTATGTTAAATATTATCCCTTAATTTAAGAAATATATCCTAACAAATAAAAAGAATAATGTTAATTAGATGATATATGTTATCTAAATTAAATTTTTGTATGTTAAATATTATCCCTTAATTTAAGAAATATATCCTAACAAATAAAAAAAAAATGTTAATTAGATGATATATGTTATCTAAATTAAATTTTTGCATGTTAAATATTATCCCTTAATTTATGAAATATATCCTAACAAATAAAAAAATAATGTTAATCTAATTTTATTTAATGATAAGAGTAAATTAGAGTTCTGGTAGTATACTGTAAGGACTCAATTTGTAACGACCCCAAAATGATATTGGGTTCGCACGTAAAAAAGGCTCAAACAATATAATTTGTAGAGCGTGGGTTTGAAAGGCTAGGCCTTAGTCATCGAACGGTGGTTAATCAGGGTTTCCATAGTGATTTGCACGAGGATGAGCCTGACGTGTATAATAATAATCTATTCTGGTACGTTATGGGTGGCTCCGGTCCTTAAACCCCGTCCAAGGAGCTTCATCTCCATATTATTCTCTCCTTTTTTAGGACTCCCTCGCCTGGAAGCCCCCTCTCTTTGGCACAAGCCTTTACATTATATAGCCCTTTTCGGTGGATCCTGACCCTCCACCTGTTTATCAAGCAGGTTCCTATTCGAATACCTGTCCCATCAGCTGCCTCCCCTTGCTTTTTGTTAGTTGCACTAATCGAAGCCACACTATTCAAGCGTCTTTTCTCATTAATATGGCTAGGACGTTTGTGGGCGCATTCAACGCGGAGGTGACATATTTACCTTGAACCACTCCCACTCGGTACCCCCATGTGGGTCCCATTCTACTCGCCTCTTCTTCTGAGGGCATTTTGGAGGCAACCTTCGACGAGATGTCGCTCTTCCCTTTGAAAGATGCCGAGGACAGGGTCATCCTCGGCTGTGTCTCTAGGTTGTTTGGCCTTTCCCTACTCGTCCTCAGCAACTACCCTCCTCGGCGCAGGCCCTGGGCCTTAATGGAAAGTGGGCCGGGTCGTAAGTTCTCTGACCCCACATATACTATTCCTTTTTAGTTCTTTAAAAATTGTTGAGGTCTAAAAAGGATCATAGTGAAGGAAACCCAAAAGAATAAGTCAAGCCCAAAAGGATAAGTCAAGCCCAAAAGGAAGAATCAAGCTAAGCCCAAAGTAGCAGATGCAGGAAACCCATGAAGGAATAAAAAAGCCTAGGGGATCCTGAAGCCTAGACAAAGAAGCATCCAAAAAAAGAGGATCACGACAAGGGATAAGAAGCAAGGATCCTTAGGAACCATCAAGAGGCGCAGATCCCTTCAGGCACAAAGACAAAGGAAGACTAGGACAACTCGATAGAAAAAGACAGAAGAAGAAAACAAGAAACAAAAGCAAAAAGAACGTGAGCGACCTCTCATGGCACAGACAGAAAAAAGCCTCGGGGAACCAGAACAGGGAAGAAGAATGATAACAAACGACTTTCAAAAATGGCAGAACAGGATTCCGCCCAGATGGGAAAGAAAAGGGAAAAAGTGGAAGGCGCCAGAAATGGGGGTGCCGAGAAGGGCATACCTCAGCACATCCCAAAGAAGATGGCCAACCAGGAACTTTCAAAAGAATCAGAGCTGAAAGAAGGAAAGAATGAGAAAAAAACGAAAACGGGACTTACCGAGATGATGGGAACAGGACGTGCTCTGTTTGCAAAAGAGCAAAATAGGGGAACCAACGGTTCCCCGGGAAGACCAAAAACCCCATTATAAAAGGAGGGGATGGGCTGTGAAGAAGAGGGAGCGAAAAAAAGAGAGAAACACAAGAAAGAAGAAATTTTCTAGAAAAACTATCAGAAAAATCTGTGGAGAAGAGAAAATACTAAGGGAAAAACAAATATTGCTTCCCGGTATCCTGTAAAAGCCACTATTGCACATACTCGGATTCAACGAGAATCAAACTTTGCAAGTTTTGAAGGCTGAAATAGCCATTCAAGACTGTAATTTTTGAGCTTGATTGAACCTCGTATCACGTCCTAGTGAGCTTTCTGTAATCCAACAAATAATATATTAATGAAACATGCTTCATATTTCCCAGGATCCCCTCAGCATTAATTTCTTATCACTTTGCTAATCCTGTTTCTTTCCTTCTGAATTTACCTTGTTGATCTTTGGCACTTTTCGATATCCTTGCTTGTCATTTTTTTATATTGTCAGGAGCATCCTCTGCATCCCACTTGATTCTTAAACAGCTCGTTAGCTGCGATGAGTCAAGGCCCGGTTCACCAAATCCTCCTTTTCATTTAGGCTCGGGATCCTTGGGCCTGAGTGTCACGAAAAAGGCACTCTCACAAAAATCTAAAAATTTAATGAAATTTTTGCAATTTAGTAAACCCACGTGGCACAACCCCAGCGTCTAAGCCCAACTTTTATTATATATAATAATATGATTTTAGGTTATTGAAATTAGGAAAGACATAAATTTTGCATTTAATTAAATAAGTGAACATGTGGCATGTTTTTATTTGTGGAGTATAGAATAGAGTTGGAAAAGTGAGATAGAAGGTTTTGCCTCTAAAATAGTAGTATAGATAACGAATGTAGAGACTTCTATTTCCATTATGGTGCATAATTGAGAGACCCTTTGCAAGACTTTCTAACTAATATATATGCATTTTATGCATTTATGTGACTACATGCATGCAATTCAGATTTTTGTTTGAATTAATATTATAAACTTCATTTGTTTTTGGCAATAAGAGAACTACAAACAACATTTGTTGATGCAGAACCAACCTGGACAATCTACAACAATTGAAGATGAAGTTCAGAGTCGAAGGATAATATTGGGTGAGTTCCACTTTCCTTGTTTCTAAATTCAAATGGAAAGTGAATAATTAATTTTTTTTTCTTTTATTTCTTGTTTATATGAATTTACTTCTGCTAACCTCAAATCATAACAAAGGGTTTAATGTAATTTTTTTCTTAATTTGCAAGAATTTAGGAATAGCAAAGTTAAGTCGTTTAACTTTGCATGAACTGGAGAACTTAAAGAGTATTTTTTTAGAAGGACGCTCTTGTTGAGATATCTAAAGCTAGGTCTGCAATTGAGAAGTCCCAATGGCTAGTTTTTAAATCTCAAGAACAAAGCCATAGCAATGACTAGTCTTCTAAACAATGTCTTTGTATTTATTTCCAGTTATGTTGTTGTATAAGTGTAATGACCCAAGAAAAAGCACTAGCCACATCTGCGCTATACCTCAAAAAGACTAGTCACAATTAAGGCTCCTTGCAGTTGTTAATAAAGTCCAGTTCAACCCAATAAATACCCGATGTGGGACTCATCACACACCTACACACATCACACAATCAATCAAATTGGAGCATCACAATCTCCCCCACTTAAATCCCTAACATCCTCGTTAGGGCCCACTTTGTGAGGTAGTGTCTCCGAGCCCACACGGGATTACCGGGTCGGCTCTGATACCATATGTAAAGACCTAAAGAAAAGCGCTAACCACATCTGCGCTATACCTCAAAAGGACTAGTCACAATTGAAGCTCATTGTAGTTGTTAATAAAACCCAGAAATACCCAGCAAATACCCGATGTGGGACTCATCACACACCCACACACATCACACAATCAATCAAATTGGGGTATCACAATCTCCCCCACTTAAATCTCTAACATCCTTGTTAGGGCCCACTTTGTGGGGTAGTGTTTTTGAGTCCACGTGGGGTTATCGGGCCGGCTCTAATACCATATGTAACGACCCAAGGAAAAACGCTAGCCACATCTGCGCTATACCTCAAAAGGACTAGTCACAATTAAGGCTCCTTGCAATTGTTAATAAAGCCCAGTTCAACCCAATAAATACCCGATATGGGACTCATCACATACCCACATACATCACACAATCAATCAAATTGGGGCATCACAATAAGTCCGTTTAACTTTGCATGAACTGGAGAAATTAAAGAGTATTTTTTTAGAAGGACGCTCTTGTTGAGATATCTAAAGTTAGGTCTGCAATTGAGAAGTACTAATGGCTAGTTTTTAAATCTCAAGAACAGA
The DNA here is from genome assembly GCF_932294415.1 of Quercus robur. Classification (NCBI taxonomy): domain Eukaryota; kingdom Viridiplantae; phylum Streptophyta; class Magnoliopsida; order Fagales; family Fagaceae; genus Quercus; species Quercus robur. Next base: position 1,430,456 of record NC_065534.1, on the reverse strand, counting down.
GCCACAACAATGACTAGTCTTCTAAACGATGTCTTTGTATTTATTTCCAGTTATGTTGTTGTATAAGTCAAAACGCTGTTGTTCTATTCAACACATTAGTGAGTTTGTTGTTAGTTGAGATTAGGTGGGAAAGGTTGTTAGATTTAGCTCCACCTTTCACGGATCCATTCCGTGATTTCAGGGTTGGTTAATTAAGTAGTTACAATCAATTCTATGTATAAATAGAGACAGTTGTAATGCAAATCATTCAAGCAAGCATTTACAGAAAATTCTAGAGCTTTCTTTTCTTTTCTCTCTCTTTCTCACTCTTTCTCTCATTTTCTGGTTTTCTGTGATTCTAAATTCTTTGTTGCACTGTTGTTCTTTGTTTGCTTCATAATTGTTTCAATCTTCCAAACCTTAGTTCAATTTCTTTCATGGCATTAGAGCAGAACACAATCCCTACCAACTTTGATTCTACAATGGCAACTACAACTTCAACTTCTTCTTCAACTATGCCTTCATCAACGACTTCATCTTCAATCAATTTGACTAATCAGCCTTTGTTGCTGCTGTCAAACATGTCAAACATGATGACAGTCAAGTTGGACAAGTCCAACCACATAGCATGGAAGCATCAGATCTCCATGGTGTTGGAGACTTATTCAATGATTGAACTTCTTGATGAAATTCCTCTTGTTCCAGAGAAATTCTTGAAAATCTCTCAAGTACTGTTACAACAGTACTAAATCCAGATTATCTTGCTTGGAAATCAAAGGAAAATGCACTGCTTACCTTTAACAGCAATTTCATCTTTCTTCCTCTTGTCCTGTTTTCTAACTCTTCTTTGCAGTACCAATGTTTATGGTTATTCATAATTATGAAAATGTGAATGGCATAGTGATTTGATATATTATTCTGAAAAGGAAAAAGAAGAAGAAGGGAAGTTACAATGCTTAAAGTAGACAATTCAAATTTTCTTTACCATTTTACCAATAAAAACTTGCCACTTGTATACCTACTTAATTAAATTCTATCATTATGTCTTTTCCTAATCTTACTTTATATAATGTATAATTCATATTAAGATGCATCACACCAAAAAATGACAAGACATATGGTATACTTATCTTTATTTTCATTATCCACATTAACTTAGCCAAAATAGAATAAACTGTCTAAATTTAGGGAAAAAAAGGAATAAACTATTTAAAAACTAGTAAACAAAAGGACAAAAATTGAACTAATCTCTTAAATTTTGTAAGGCGAAAAACACATTTTGGTCCCTACATTTTCAGCCGATTTCCGTTTTAGTCCCTAAGTTTTTTTTTTACCGCTTTTAGTCCCTCTCCTAAAAAACGCTTCCATTTTAGTCCCTGCCGTTACATCAGAAACGGATATTACAGACGTGGCAAACGGCAAAGTTAAATAATAATAAACTAATGTCCACGTGGCCTAAATTAATAATAAAAAATATTTTTTAATGCCACATCAGCATCTAAATTAAAAAAATTAATTTATTAATTTTAACTAAATAAAAAAAATTAAAAACAGAATTAAAAACTAAAAATCTTATGAATTGAGATCTAAGTGTGCCATGAACAAGAACAACAAGAACACAAACCCAGATCCAAGAACACAAACCCAGAAATTATTTAAAAAAAAAAAAAAAAAACTAACCAAAGCCAGAAATTCCGATCTCAAAGCCAACCCACAACCACCAAAATAAAACCCACAACAACCAGGCCAAGAAAATCAACCCACAGCCACAAACCCAAAAAAAAAAAAAAATGTCAACAGCTCAAATCTAAACCAAAAGACAGCAAAAAATAATAATAAAAGACAAGAAAAACAATTTCTTAGGAGCTGATGGATATTGTTAGCAAATTTGGGTTCGTGGATATTGTTATGGATTTTTGTTGTTTTTTTATTTTTCTTTGTCTTGGCTGGTTTCGGTTGAAAAAGAGAGAGCAAATCTGGGTTCATGAGAGAGAAAGTGTGAAGGGAAAAATGGGTAGGGGGGTTAGAGTGCTGGGTTGAGCGGCGGCGGTGGCGGAGCAACAACAGCGAAGCATCAGTTCGAAACCCAGAACAACCAATCTTAGAGCATCGGTTCTAAACCAACCCAAAACAACCAATCTTCAAGCATTGGTTTTCAAAACCTAGAATAACCTAGAACAAGCATAGAAGCATCTATCTAAATCCAATACCCAAGCGAGCAAAACCCAGAACAACCAATCTGATGCTTCAAATATGTGCTTTCTATCATCGATCCCTACAGAAACCAGGAAATTACGAAACTGATCCGACTCATCGGAGCGCTCCGAGTCGCTGACGAGTTTCAGCTCGTCCCACCCGTCGTAACTCGCTGAGGCGGAGGTACAAGAAGCGCTTGCAGAGCAAATGATGTGGGTTTCGTGGCTTTGAAGCCATTTTCGGCATGTAAAACGAAAAAGGCTTCGGCTTTCCCGAGAAAGTGAGGGAAAATCAAAGAGAAATTTTGTGGGTGAGAATTTAGGATTTGAATAATTAATAGGATTTACGGAAATTAGGGCTTGCATTGTGGGATTTACGGAAATTAGGGCTTGCATTCTGGCTTTGGTTAGTTTTTTTTTTTTTTTTTAAATAATTTCTGGGTTTGTGTTCTTGGATCTGGGTTTGTGTTCTTGTTGTTTTTGTTCAAGGCACACTTAGATCTCAATTCATAAGATTTTTAGTTTTTAATTCTGTTTTTAATTTTTTTTTTTTAGTTAAAATTAATAAATTAATTTTTTTAATTTAGATGCTGATGTGGCATTAAAAAATATTTTTTATTATTAATTTAGGCCACGTGGACATTAGTTTATTATTATTTAACTTTGCCGTTTGCCACGTCTGCAATATCCGTTTCTGATGTAACGGCAGGGACTAAAATGGAAGCATTTTTCAGGAGAGGGACTAAAAGCGGTAAAAAAAAAAAACTTAGGGACTAAAACGGAAATCAGCTGAAAATGTAGGGACCAAAATGTGTTTTTCGCCATTTTGTAATCATAAACTAAATAGTTCAGTATAGAAAGTGTAAAATTTCAAATATGGAGAACATAAAATAATAATATTGGAATGAAAAAAAAAAAAAAAAAGGTATTGTGGTATATGTATAAGAGCATCCACAACAGTGGAGCTAAAAATTTAGCTATTTGGCATCACAAAAAGTTATTTTATCTATTTTACCTACTCACTTTACAAAACATTCAGCAGCAGTTGATCTATTTTAGCTTTCAACACAATAAAATAATATAAATATCACAATAAAATAATATATCCACTACAATAAACAACAATCACAACCACCGCTACTGCTGCCACTATCGCCACCATCGACTCTTCCACCGCCGCCGCCACATGATAGCAAATAATCGTCTAGTATTAACAAGTGATTTTTTTAACCCTAAATTATACTTATACATTTTTTTTTTTTTACTAAAACAATTTCTCAATCATCATGACAACAAATAATCATCTAGTGTAACAATAATATTTTGTATTAACCCCAAATTATATATATACAAATTTATCTTTTGACTAAAAAAAAAATTTCAATCGTCATGATAGCCTATTATCGTCTAGTATAACAATATTAATTTTTTTAAGACCAAATTATATATATACAAATTTATTTTTGACTAAAACAATTGTTTCAATTGTCTAGAAGCAATCTTGGAACAATGTGAACTATGAAATGGAGGAATTTTATAAGAAAACATATAAAATAGAACACATATTATAGCTGGAACAATATAGTCCATAGATTACTCACATACATAACTCAAACCAAATTATAATAAAACTCACACACTCGCACAAGTTCCGATGACTCATGCTTCTCAACATATAAAAAAGGAAATCCCTACGACTCGCCTTGCAATTGCCATAAATGTTCAATGAGGTCCAACTGGAGTTGAGAATGAATTTCTCAGTCTCTAATGCGTCAATAACTCTCAATGTATGCCATAAATCCATCACTTTGTTCACGTGACACTTGCATAGGAGGATTATCCACTCCATCAATTTGTTCATAATCCAAGCCTACCACTTCATTATCATCCCTCTCATCTTCAACAATCATGTTATGGAGAATTATGCACGCTTTCATGATTTTTTGGAGTGTTTCAAGATGGAAAAATCGTGCAAGTCCATAGACAATTGCGAAACGTGCTTAAAGCACTCCAAATGCATGCTCAACATCCTTCCTATACGCCTCTTGGGCTGCTGCAAATAATTTTCGCTTTTGTCCTTGTGGAGCTAGGATTGTTTTCACAAATGTTGCCTACTTTGGATTTATGCCATCAGCAAGGTAATATCCCATTGTGTAGTCATGATCATTGATTGAATAATGTACTGCAGGAGAACGTCCTTCAGCAAGATCATTAAATATATGAGACCGCTCTAACACATTAATGTCATTATTTGACCTAGGTAACCCAAAAAATGCATGCCATATCCAAAGATCATATGATGCTACTGCCATCAGCATCATACACTTCAATTTCTAAGTGCTTAGTAAGTTCTTTAAACAAAGACAACATAGGTGATTAGGAAGAGTTTTAAAGGAATTTATATTTAAGAACAAAATATAGGGAATTTGGCTAGAAAAAGTACCCAGCTTCAAAGAACTTACAACTTGCTTGAAACAAGGGACATACTATAGTTGATTGATTCTGGCACTCCACACTAACAGTGATACACATATAAATAAAATAAAAAACAAACAAAAAATCAGCAAGAAGCAAAAACAGAAACAAAAAAAAAAAAAAAAAAAAAACCAAAAAAAAAAATTGTAGCTTTCCTTGCACAAAGAAAATTCCCAAACTAACATTTAAAAACAAAAACATAAATTCCTACAAACAGAAAATTCCCACAAATAGAAAATTCCCAATACATTCCAATCCTCAACGATTTATCATTAGATTCAACAAATATTATAAATTTATCATTCCAATTACCCAAATCAAAAATCCCAAGCATGTAGATGAAGAAGACATAGACAACTCACTTGAAGGCGAGTCAGGTCGGAGGCATGGATCGGTGGCGGCGATAGGACAGAGAGGTGAGAGTTTGAGAGAGTTAAGAGCATCAAAGAAGGTTGAGATGGGTCGGAGGCATGGATTGGCAACGGATCGGAGGCATGGGTCTGAGGCGTGGATCGACGGCTTGGGGCTTGGGTCAACTTGGTAGTTCAACGAAGTGGGTCAATTGGTGGGTCGGTGACATCGAGCTTCAGTGGGCCGGTGATGGTGAGGCAAAGAGGTGAGAGCTTGAGGGAGTTGAGAGTGAGTTTGAGGGAGTTGAGTGTTTTGTTTGAGGATTGCACGGTTGGAGAATAAAAGAATAGAAAAAAAAAAAAAAAAACAAACAAACAAATATTATTTTAATCGGATGGAGAATAAAAAATGAATTTTTTTTTTATAACTCTCAGCTACAATGCATAGCCATATATAGTTGTGCACTGTATCAATGAAGGTAAAAATTTTACCTTTAGCTCCACTATTGCAATACTCTTTTTTGTATGTAGTGGTGCTAAAAATAGCTTTTTAGCACCACTATTGCTAGTGCTCTAATACACTTTATGCCTAATTCAATTGAGTTTCTATGGCAGAGAAAAATACATATAATTAACCCTAAATAGACTGTTGAAGATTCATAATTTGCCTCAAATTTTTGTGATTAAGACTGAGTTACTATATTGTTGGCTTCTTGTAGTTTTATACTAATATAGTTTTATGAATTAGACGCATGCTTTGGGAGCAATAAAACGGTAAGTTGGACACTCTCACACGAACACAAAAGCTAGATTCATGAAATTATCATAATCAGTCAAATTCAATAACTTGAAGAAAAAAAAAAAGGGAAAAAAAAAAACCCTTTTTATATTCGATTGTATGACCCATCTTCCGTTTATAATTTTAAGAATTAGGTGAGAATGAGATCAAGGTTGAAGAAGACTCACTGGTGCACCAACATGCACTCAAGAATTGAAGATAAGGTATTCTTTTCTATATCTTCCTAGTTTCTCCCATTGTACATTTGCCAAATGCCAACCAGTTCGCTTATAAACAAGATGATTTGCCCCTTGTCATGAATAGAAAATTTGGCAATGTAACATTGCTTATTGATAATAATTGGAATCATGTCCAAGTGACCTTTGTTGGATTAAATACTTTAAAAAAAAAATAATTAGAATATGTTGTTAACTCTATAATTCAAACTTTTTGTTAAATTAAATACTTTAATATATGACATTTACATTTTCTTGATAAATCTTTTAAGAACTTCTCCAAGGACAGTTTACTATTGTAAGTCTAGAACTCTTATTTACGAGTTTCCAAATAGCAAAGTAGTAATATTAGATGTGCAAAAAATTTCATAATTATAAATTGTTAATGAAATATCACTTTTACATGAATTAATTAATATAAAACTCTTTTGCTAATGGGTACCCTTATTATTATGCACGACAAACTACCTCAATTATAGTGAAAAAAAGGATAATGAATAATTTTGTGGAATCTGGTTTTCAAATTAAATTAATTTAAATAGGTTTCTGGTTGACAAAACAAGCCAACCAATTTGGAAAGTTGGAATCTATTCTGTGGTATATATTATAGGTTTCCTATATTGATTTTTCAAAGCGAGGCAGTTGAATGACTTTAATATGTTGAAAGTGAAATATGGATAACTAGACTTTAGACATTGCGTGTAGGTGTAGCCTGTGTAAGTGTAACCCTGTACGTGTACCTTGGAATAAGTTTGGCTAGGCTTGTCGCTTTTGTTCAGTGCTCTATGAACATCGTGTTGGAACATGATGATGATGATGAGGGGATCAGATAAAAGTTAGACAACGTTCAAAACTTTTGTAAGCTAATCTCTGTTCTCATCTCTATGCTCTAGCTAGGTTGGTTTCTTCACTTTGTTCTTAGCGTAATCAAAGTGCCTGCCTTAAGGTCAAAATGGTTAAATATCACTTTTTTTTTTTTTTTTTTTAATATTTTACGATCTACCGTTATATGTGAAATATTTAATTATTTATCATTTTTTTGAAATTTACTTTTGTAGAAATCAAGTTTTGCATGTTACTCGTGTTCAGGGAACTTGAGTACCATGAAAAAATTTCAAAATTTTTCATGGTAGAGAACTCGATTTCTAGAAAATCGAATTTCAAAAAAGTGATACATTGCTAAATATTTCGTAAATAGTGGTAGATTCATATATATTTTTTCAAACAGTGGTATATGACCATTTTGGCCCCTGGCTTCTAGGAAAGTAAATTAAATCTTACTTCCTTGCACTTCAACCACTTGTTACACACTTGTTTAAAACTAAAGAAAATTGAATGTTCCTTTCTTTTCTTTTTTTTGCTTTTTTGTTCTACCAAATTGGAAAGATAATTTGACCTAGCACCAAAATAAGTTTATTAAATCAAGTGTTAATACAACAAAATTAGTATAGTGGTATTAGACAAAATTAATATCACATCTAAAAATTAAAAGTCGTTGCCATAGTAACTTAAAAGTAATAAATTATTACATTAATAATAATTATTTGCAGTAATTTATAATTTTCAGTTGCAATAGAGGCTTTAATACTAAATTGAATTAAAAAAAAATTTACAACAACTTAAATTGAAGAAATCAAAATTTTTTTTTGCAATAACTTAAATTGAAGAAACAGTTATAATAACTTGATACCAATTATTTTGCGATATATTACAATAGAAATTTCAAAGAGACAACTTATTGCAACAAATATAATATTGCAATAACTAAATATAAATTATTTTACAATCTATTGCAATGACAAACATGAAGCTACAATGAACATATTATTAATGATCTAATACCAATTATTTTACAATTTATTGTAATAAAAAAATATGAAATAATTATCTATTACAACAAAGATACTGTTGCAATAATTTGACCCAAATTATTTTTGTCAATTCTTTACAATCTATTGCAATAAAATTTGTGAAATAATAGTCCATTGCCACAAGATATTTGAAGTAGTAAATTGTTTATTGCAACAACAAATATATTATTACATCAAAATTGTCATTAAAATATTTAAGGTTTATTGCAACGAAATTTTTTTTAGTACAAACGTATTACCTCAAATTTTATTACAACACTTCGCATAAACTATTACAATGACTCTATGTTATTGCAATGATTTTTTTCATTGTAATAAACATTTTTTGTTGTAGTGCTAATAAAAGCACTAAAATGATGTGTATCAATATGTGTGTGTAATTACAAATAACAATGTAACGAGAACAACATTAATTAAAGATTTAGGCTTTCAGCTCATAGCTAGCATTGCACTTGGACAACCAAAGAGAGAAATTCACAAGAAAAGAAAGAAAAATCATATTAACGGATGCCTTAATTAAGACATTTGTTAATAAACTATTTTAAGAAAATTTTGATACAAATTTCATAGAAAATATAAAAAATTATAAAAAAAATTTGTTTTTTCTTTTCCTATAAAAAGTTTCTAAAAATATATTTCCTAAACCAATGCCACTAACACATTCATTAACTTTTTCAAAAAAAAAAAAAAATTGCAAATAAAAACAGGGAAAAGTAACCATTGCTATAAAGGTATTAATTTAGGAAATATTTTTAGATGACTTTTATAAAGAAAAATGAAAAAAGTAATTGATTTTTTTTTTCAATTTTTTATATTTCCTATAAAAATGGTATTAAAAGTTTAAAACTTTCTTAAAACACATTAACAAATACTCTAAAGACACCCATCTATATCTATATATTATTACTAAAAGTTTAAGCGTAACATTTATTCTTTCCATGCTCTTATTAAGCCACGTCATCATCCATGTCATTTTTTTTTATTTTTCCTTTTTAGTTAATTTATTAACTTTTTTAAAAGAATACAAAATATATGATGACTTTACATATTCTCATTACTTTACACATTCTAAATAGTCTTAATTCTTTTGTTTTGCTACATATTCTCGTGACTTTACAATATATCATGACTTTACATATTCTCGTGACTTTTTTGCATTTAATTATGCTTTCCTCCTATTACTCAAACCTTCTAAAAAAAATAAAAAAACCAACCAACTATCCATTGAATGTTTTCCTATTTTTCAACTTCCTCAATTTATTATTTTTAGATAGAATATGTAGAATCATTTCCATAATGACTGAGTGTAATCCACTCATCTTCCCATTTACTCCATTATACCCAACCGGCTAACTATTCCAATTCTCAATTAACCGTCCTCCTTGCTCTCTCTCTCCATCAAACAAAGGGATAACATCACCTCACTTTTCCACCACCTTATTAAATCCATTTTAACCTCAATTCAGCACTACTTCAATTCTTTGATCTCAACTCCTATTCTCTCTTTATTGATTTATTTTCTTTATATATTGCAGTTGCCCCCTCTCCACTTCTGCAGAAGCTACCAAAATACCATCGGACTTGGTAATGCTACGGTCTTTTTTGCTCTTCTTCAATCAACCAAGTAACCAATTTGTCTCTCCTAATTTCTGTCTCATGCTCTTGGTTCCCCCTTTCTCCATCTAATATAATCTATTGAGAAAACCAGAGAACCTAGATAGTGCAAAAACAAAAGAGACATATTGAAAAAGAGATCAATCTTTAGACCTGATTTTTTGTCAATTATTTTTCTCCTTTTTGTCAATAAAAACGTTTTAATTGTCACCCATTCATTTTTCTTTTTTATCCCATGTGGAATGTTGATAATTTTTTTCTTTTGGTTATTGTTGCATGACATATACTTGATGAAATTTCTCTTAGATGTGTAGTAGCAGGTAATCAATGGGGAGAATAGTTTTGAACACTATTTCTAAACTTGGGCACCCTATTCTCTTTTGAGCTTCAAATGTCTTTGTGGCATGTAATGGCTGGGAGAAGTTTCTTAAGTTTGTGTCCATAGATGCCATCTACATATTGCATGAATTACAGCTCCTTACGATGAGGGTTTTGATTTTAATATTTTTGTCTCTATTGCTTTTGTTTCTATTGGTCACATTTGCATATGCACTCTCTTTTTGTAGGGTTCGACTTACCTCCAGTACTTTTTTAACTGAAGGTCTCCTTTTGTTTTAAATACACAATAGTAAGTAATTGCATGAATAAGATTGAAGGGGAAAAGACCTGCTTTGTTAGTAGTAGAAATAAGATGTTAGATGTGGGTATGTGGGTTTGCAACATTCGATAGTTGTAACACTATATTTTACACTTTTTGTATAATTTTTTAGACATGACTTGGAAAGCTAAAAAACTATAAAAGTTTCTAATTATAAAAATAAAAAATGACCAAACAATAAAAATGACCAAACTATAAAAGTAATTTTTTGTTGTTGATGAATTGCGAGATTTTATTGAAGGAAGGAAAAAAAAAAAAAAACACAACAGGGGGACAATTACCAACATCAAAAGAACCAAAAAAATCTGATTTGAAGCAACCGATGTTCCTTTTAAACTAATTTATAAATGTTTTGTTGTTGGAAACAATCAAGCTCAATTAGTTATTGAAGCTAATGATTTTTTGTTGGCACTTATTACTATTCCAATTATCCTTATATCTAGACCCTTAGATTAATTTTTGGGGGTTCAAGACTTCAAGTGATAGCCTACCAATAATGACATCTTTTGTGGTATCCTGTTATTTACTTAAATATTTAATATATGCAATGCTTATTTCATTTACATTTTTGAATTATTTTTTTTTTCATTTTTCCATTTTAGTCTCTTTGCAAGTTTTGAAATTGCATAAACTTCTCAATAGTGTTGGTTTCTATGATTAAGTCATTGGTATTTGTAATGTAAGCCTAAGTGGAGAATAAACTTTGAGATTCCATAACCATATACAACACATGGAACAAGATGTTGAATTTATCTGTACAAAGTTTTGAATAATAATGTATTAAACAAGTTTGCATAACTACTCTACAATCATTGTAGTTTGTATATGTCGATGTTATCTTCATTCTGAAAAGTGAGAAACCAAGAAAATTAAAGAGAAAACTCACATGGTTGACAGTGATTAACTATTCCTTGATTAATTCCTCTTAGTTAAACATGTACACTCTCTAGAAAAAAAATATCTTGAACTCAGTGTTGAGAGCAGTCTACTAGAATTCTCTATCATATGTTATCTTTTAAAGATCTTATTAGTTGTATAGATGGTACTTTTGGTTTACGAGACAAGATCAACAAAACGGTGGTTTTATGTGATTATATTTAGATGACTTTACAATGCCATGATGGATGGGTTGGTCTTATTTTACCATATAATGCAAGTAATCATGTAATTTATGAATTTAAAGGGCAATATATTGTGGGATTTTTTCATATGTTGTAATTTAAAACACAATTTCAAATAACACATATTGACTTTCTAAAAATATACCTTCTATATTATATTAATTCAATAATATTCCAATAAAAAGTAAGTATATCAAATTTTTCTGCGCATTGCACGGGTTTGCGACTAGTTACTATAAAAATGAGTTAGTGTGCTTGCTTATTATTTTTAAGGAAATAATAATAATGTTTTAAACCAGGTTTATAATACATTATATAACCAGAATACAACTACAAAAAAAACTTAACCTTTATAGTTGTAAACTGAGATTATAAACTGCGGACACTAGACACACACAACTAATGTGGGATAAACATTCTTTTTTTTTTTTGAGTAAACAATAATACTTATTGTAATACACACGAAAATAATAATAGTATTTTAAACCAAGTTTATAATAGAATACTACACCCACAACCAATTTGAAATTAAATTTATATCTTGTTTCCATTAGATTTTCAGAACATTAAATGTCACTTATACTTCGGATAAAGACTTTAGACTTGTAGACTCCAGCTAATACGTACCTTTCTGGCATTAAATGTCACTTATTTCTATAATTCTATGTGATGTCACTTTATAAAAATAAAATAAAATTAACAGTTTTTTTTTTTTTTAAACAATAAAATTATCAGTTGAAGATTGAAGAAGCAAAACTCTTCTGTTAAGGAAAAAAAAAAAACACCGACAATTATAACGATATAATAGATAATATATTTTAGGTGTGAGCTGTTTAGCCTATTCATCACGCGGTAGCCCTTCCGTTATACTTTTTATGATAATTCGTTTAACGCATTAAAAAAAAGAAAAAAAAAGGTATTTTGACTTTCAATTTTTTAAACTTTTTACAGGTATACCAGAGTTAGCGAGTTTGACTTTTGTATCATATATATCTATTGGATTTTCTGAATAAATTTCTTAATTAATTCTAGCTTCGTTTGGGATCATACAAAAGTTGGATGGTCATGATGGTCTTGTTAGAATATTAGTTCTAGCTTCGTTTGGGTTTATACACTGTTTTTTACTCACAAGTGAAAGTAATAAGGAGATCAAAATTTTAGTTCTTTATTTCACAAAAAAAGAAAAGAAAAAAGCAATATCTAATGTTCAAATACAGTAAAGTGTAAGGACATTTAACTTTCAAATTTACCATTTTCTATTATAACTACTGAATTTAAATAATAATTTTTAAAAAAAAACAATGGAACTTTTTTTTTTCTTTTTTTTGGTTAGTACTCAGTGGACCAATACATGCAGCAAACAGTATATCATACCTTATACTTGTATTAATTTATTTCTATTCTAATTAGGTTAAGGGTATATATAAAAGCAACTTGTGTATTATAGTTTGTTGACACACTAATTTCTCTTTCTCTTTACAATAATACTATTAACTATATCATTCACATATTAATAGAATGACTTGTCTCACCCTCTTTTAAAATGTTTGAGTGAAGTTTATAGTATACTTTTGTGTCAAAACTCTTCTTTTTTTCTTTTTTTGTTGGGTAATTTGTTATTGCGGGGGCTCGAATCCCCGAGTTAACGGACACAGAAGGTACCGGATATCACTCAGGCAACTAGGCCTGGTGGTGTCAAAACTCTTATTTGCTCGCTCGGTATTTGACTATTTGTATGCGCCCTTGTTTCTGGCCAAACCCCTCAAGAGCAATGCTACACAAAAAAATTTAACATATGTTTTCTCAACCCTCACAGTCACACCCAACCTTATGAAGCTTCCCAACAAGGAGGGTATAGGATGGTACAGAAGCATAATGCGTCCCTGGGTACGTATTGTACAGAACTAGAATTAGTCTTATCCTACCCCCACCAGTACTCCTGCTCCTCACTGTAACAAAAACTGTAGATTCAATGGTACAAGAACTATTTATAGTCAATTTAACAAGCTGCCGAAATCTATTCAATCATTATTCAGCCAAAAAAAAAAAAAAAACCCTATTCAATTGTGATTGTGTCAGCTATTGCAAATGAAGAGAGAACTGAGTTTATATACTAGACCTGTACAAAATGGACAAAATTTTTTTTTTTTAACCAAGTTCATTGTGTAGCCCATAAATCAGATGGGAATTTAAAAAAAAATAATAATAGTAGGCACACGAATTGTATTTATTTTTATTTTTTATTGATAAGTTATACATATTACATGCAGTATATTTGTGATGATTATATTTATATATAAAGAATTTTATACACGAATTAAAGAGAAGAACCAATATCACTCAAATCATTGAAGTCATAATACAAAAACCTATTTTTATGTCTTATAGCCTGATTACTACATGTCTATATTTGGGGTTTTTAATGCTTTATTGAAATTGGCTTAATAGTCCTCAAACGTATTAAACTACATAAAATACAATATCATTTGTTTTTTTGAGAAATTAAAATACAATATCATTAAAGGTACACACAACTATCACAATGTACAACAACTACATAAACAAATGTATCATTTGTTATTTAAAATGTGCATTCCTTTAATATTTGATATTCTTAAGTGCACCTTTAAAGGCGCCTGTTAACAAATATGTAGAATAATTCAACTTTTAAATAGTTGTAATTAGTGAATTAAATCTAGATATGTTAACATTTTTTTTTAGAAGAATTTTAATATTTGGTTAAAAGAATTTTGTACATTGCATTGGTTAGTGACCAGTTTCTCTAATTACAGGGAAAACAAAAGCTTGAACCACTATAGGCCCTTGATTTCCTGAATCTTGATTGTTCACCTTGTACTTTGTCCAGGAGCATATATTGCACAAATAGTTAGAACTTGTGGCATAACTTGAGAGTCTTCCTTATTCTACTTTATGTGACCCACTAATGAATGCTTACTATCTGTGATACCACTACATCGTATGTGGGATCCACCAACAAACGCTTATCATCTTTGATACCACTTGATAAGAAGATGATACTTTAGAAAGAGTCCAATTTAGAGGTTAATATAACATATAGGAACATCACTTGAAGCTCATCAACTTGAGTTTAATAATATTATATTAACCACTTATTCTTCTCATTTGTATCCTATGTGAGACCTTTACTACTTAACTAATCACATCACTTAGATGTGAATATTACAACAATTCCAAACTCAGGGTAGAGATCTTCACAAGATTTATCCAAAATTCAAGACTTCACTAAGTTTGTACCTTGAGTTTGAGGAAAAGTGTTAAAAATAGTTTGGATTTATAAGTTTATTGTTTATGTTGGCCAAAGAGGCCTAATTGTGTTGTAAAGCTGATGTACACTTAATCCAAACTCTTAGAACTCTTGTATGTATAAATCCTACTAGGGTTCCTTGTACAATAAACCATGCTAATCTCAAAGATATAACTATTAGGGTTTTATTGTGTGAACATGAAAGCATATGTTAGTAAAACCTATAAAAGAATTCTTGCTTACGCAAAGCATATTCCAATTAAGAGTCGTGATTTAGACACACTTTTTCTTTTCTTTTTTTAGCTCTTTGTTTAACGACAAGTATGGGAGGATGTGGAAGGTTGCCTCTGAATTGTAAGCGCATTGGCCAGCCAGCATAACTCAGACTTTCCAAACCAATTATTTCATCAAAAACTCTATAATTCATGCTGGTCCTGCTAGCAGTTAGCAAATTCAAGACGCATAAGGGTGATTTCTCTACCTAATTAACCAGCCACAGAAAAATAGGAAAGAGACATATATTTAACTCTACTAGCATATTTGGCATTGTGATAAATAATCACTTTCGTAAATAGTGAACCAATCAAACACAAATTAGGCTTAGGACTACTTTTTGTAACATTCCCAAAACAAGCAAGCATGACTAGCCCCTCCAAATCAGTCCACTCTTTGATTTGGACTAGGGCAGGCATTGTGAAATGGACTGGCTTTTTAGCCTTTAGGACAGCCATCTACCACATGACCCACAAAAACTCTCTAGTCCCAAGTCAGTCTGAACACGAAAAAGTCATGCTACATGGCTTGACAATACTGTCACATATAGTCATATATAGATAACTCAGCTTGTGTTTCACGCTCATGAACTTGCAATTCTGTCCCAAATTCTTAATTAAACCATACAAATAATGTATATTGCTTACCATAGTAATGACTTTTTTTCCCAAGAAAAACATTAAAGAAAAAGAACACACATTTTCGACTTTGGGGCAACGAAGAAAGTCCTACAATTACAACTCCTCCATAAGACATTTCCTTGTTATTCAACAAACCCATTCCATAATACTCGGTTTTCTCCTACATTATCGTTTACCTGCTCCGAATGTCGGTCTTACTATTATGCTCAATGTATTTCTACTTACTAACCCTATGGATTAGTATTTCAACGGTTGTGATGATTTGACATTTGACATGGAATAGGTCATTATATATATATATATATATATATGGCTTACGAAACCAATTGACAAATGAAACATGTTCAACACGTAATCCTCGTTCAAAGCCACGACGTAGACCCTTTAATTAATTCTTTATATTTTTCCTCATTCCCTTATGAGAAATTAAAAATAGTAGAATATTGGTTATACTTGTGTACGTAATGGTATAAGCAAAATAGTTTTTTTTGTTTTTTTTTTCAAAGATAAAATAAGCAAAACAGTTTAGTCGTTTAGATCACATTGAAAGTTTGAAATCTGTAACTTGGTACCCATTGAATTTGATCTGGTAGAATCAATGAATAGCGCGATACGGCACGCATAATCTGAAGACTTTTATGTGATTTAACATATAATTTTATTGAAACGACACAAAGAAAAGAATTGTGGTCACCACTGGGATTACACACTGAGATCCACGTGTCTATCAGTGTCAAGTTGAATGTTAAACAAGGATTTGTGGACCCTATGAAGCTTGTTTTCTTTATATAGGAACTTCGCACGCAAAAGATTCCTGCTAATTTTCTTTTTTTCCTAAAGAAATTTTAAATGAAGAATTCAATCATTCATGCACATTTTAAAAAATTACAATTCAAAAAATTAGAATTATATTCAAATTATATTCCATCCTATAAGATTACTAACACTAATCTAATCTGAATTCTGAATACCCAGCTAAGCTTATCATATATCAAATTTTCCTTTTATTTAAAAAAGCGGTGAGTTTACTAATTTTTCCTATCATTTACAAAGAAAAAAAAAATTGATGCAACCCCTGTCATAAATAACACGCTTGTATAGCCATCATAGGAAGTGACTAATATTTTTTACGTGATCCATCGATATATCTATTCCATCTCATCAAAAAGTTAGAACACCACAAGTTGTTTCCTCATTCATAAATCTGATAGCATTATTTTGAATTTGAAGGCTTAGATTCATAAATCAAGTTTGATCCAAGATCCTTAAATCTGCAACATATAACATATTCAAACATTACCATACATTCTTGCCACTATAAAGTATAAACCCTCCCAAGGAATATTCTTACTAATTTCCACATTTCCAAGGAATTAATTTTCCTTGGAAATTAAACATTGAAGGCTTATGAATTTGGTCCTAAACTTCAAGAAATTAATAAGCTAATGCTACGAAGCCTAGACACACTTTCTAGCAAAAGAAAGTGACCATATATTTTGTGTCCAAATAGCATTTTTCACGTATTCAAATGTGAATATTCTTACTAATTTCCACATTCCCAAGGAATTAATTTTCCTTGGAAATTAAACATACTTTAAGAAATTAATAAGCCAATGTTACGAAGTCTAGACACACTTTCTAGCAAAAGAAAGTGACCATATATTTCGTGACCAAATAGCATTTTCCATGCACTCAACCATGTGTGCCACTGGTCTCAATATTTTAACAACAACGCGGTGGTGATGGCTGTAGTATTTCCCGGAAAAATCTTTTCAATTTGACTAAAACAAAGAAGATGGAATTAAGGGAAATAAAATTCCAAGTATTATGTCTATGCCGGCACCAAATTCTTGTACTCATGAAATATTTTATTTTCAAACCGTTGACACTTAAAATTCAATAGTCGTTAGCTTTTGCGTGTGTTTCACCACTCTCCCAATCTCATACTCTTCTTCCTCTTTGTAATGCCAATTACCAAACTCTTTCTGTTTCCCCATGCATATAAAGTTTAGAGTACTCTAGACCAACCCTCCCTCTCATTGTCTTGGTAAAAAAGCATTTATAACACAAAGTCACAAACTTTGATACATACCTTAAACCCTTTCATATAGCTCCCCAAAACAACTTCTCCAATGGCTTCTTCTCTTTCTAAATCCCAACATGTTTCATGCAACACTTTTCATTTTATATTTTTCGTTCTCCTTCTAGTTGGTTCTTGCACAGCAACTAGACCTGGTGTGATGGTAATGGTGCACAGAAAATCAATGGTGAATTCGGAGCATATGAAGACTCTCCCGGAAAAGCACCAGACGGGTTTTCGATATCACGACCAGATATTTGGTTTCTTCCCCAGAGGGAACCCCGTGCCGCCTTCCGGGCCGTCTAGGGGGCACAATTCAGTGGTGGACTCTACACACAATTGAGTAAAACAGAGCCTCTCTTTTTTTGTAGTGTTTTATAATTCTATATTTTTTTGTTTTTTGTTTTTATTTCTAGTTTTCTGAGAGTTTTTTTCATATAAAGGATTGCCTAAGTTTTGAATACGCTATGAAGCTGTGTGATCAGATCGTTAAAGAGCTTATTTTTAAGGCTTTGCGATGTTAAGTTATACTGTATATACAGAGAGATTTTTATTTCTTAAGATGTTAAATTCATTTACACTATGAATTTGTATACTTTTTTTTTCAATCAAGTGTAGGATTATGATGATCAAATTGAGGTTATTTCAAAGTGACCCCATTCTCTATTTTACATTTTAATCTGCAAAACGTAAGTGATCTTGGCATCTTGCACAGATTAGTTTGGTATCAGATTGAGTGTTTCAACGTACAACCATATCTCTCTCTCTCTCTCTCTCTCTCATTTTGACTTTGAATGGTTTAGTGCAGCTGGCATTAGATCTTGCTTTATTACTGTAGCAGAAAGCAATGGTAAATAAGTCGATAACACAAACTCTATTCAACATGCCTGGGTGACTTGGTCTCATTTGGAGTCTCACATTGAATATGAAACCTTTTTTTTTAATGAGAATGAATATGAAAATTTTGTTTCCTCCATTAATATGTTTTTCACCCAATTCTTTTTCTTTCCCTGCTCCTTGTTCCCTAGAATTAGTTTAATCACATAATTGATTAGTACAGGAACAAGCCAATCATAATGATAACATCTTTATTTCCAGTCATTTTTTTCACGTAGTGCAATGAAATGGATTAAGTTATTGCTAAGATCATATGATATTGAGACCAATTTGGTTACTCTTTCATTTGAGCCATATTTTCCAATTTGATTGAATTTGTTCCAAATGTAATGCCAATCATATCAATGGAACTGTGTGAATTTTAGTGCAGGCTGTGCATCATTTAAGAAATGATAATGAAAATAATAAGATAAATTAAGAGAATATTTTAAGGCATGCCATGAAATACATGCGTCCAAAACTCTCCAAATTATTCAACCACTGAAAGTCATGTCCTCGTCTAATTTCAACGTTGCAATCAGATTACATTTTAATTTTTCAACGAATATTTTTGTTGCCTTGACCATCTAATATATTCAACAAAGAAAGGAGTAGGTTTGTATATAAAATTGGTACGGGCTGCCACTTTTTGCAAAATTTTGTGGTAGTTTAAGGGGACAAGTAACATATGCCCCATCCATGCCATAATGTGATCACTCATGGCCTGCAATTGAAGAATTGAACCACTCCACAGCCAAATAAGATGTACTCTACACTTTCCCAGGCCATCCAACAATTAATTAATAATCAATTAATTAATCCGGCCAAATGATAAAGTATTAAGCCACTAATTGGGCAATACTATTCATAGATGTTGTATTCATATACCAAAATGTCAGCAGAGGGATAAGCCCAAAAATGGCCAAAGTGATATGCTGATGAAATATCCTTATAAGGCTGACTTTTTGTGTGTAAATATGCAGGGTGGGTCCAAATGCATGCGTATAGGTGAGCCACTTGTCAATGGTTAAGAAAAATTAATTGGAAATTTTGTTCACAACATGGACTCAAAATTCTTGATTATTGCAGTGGATTTGTTTATCATTCTCTCAAGCAATGTCAGCTGGTCAAGGGTGGCATGCCATGCGATCCATGACTTCCTTTTCTACCATTTTTGCTCTTTCATAACCTTCGGTTCTATGCCCTCTTTGCCTCTTATCTTGTAAATGGCTGTGATGCATATCCACAAAGTTCCATGATATAATTAACCGAACTGGTGTTTGGTATCTGTGCTTTTCTGCCAGTATACTTCCTGCTGTTGATTGTAATTTGCAGACAGCTATATTGTTGATGGCAACCACTGAACACATAATATATATAGTGAGCTGTTGCCAGATTTTGGCAATATTAAATTGTGATGGAAGAGGAAAAAGAAAACTCAAACAAAAAATAACATGTTTAATTGTTTTTAGGAGATTGGGAGGGACAGAGAGTAAAAGGAGTCGGAAATCAGAATTAACATGATTTGGATTAACGGTTTATATCTAAGACAAAAAGCCATTAAATAACTACATCTTTTCTTTTTCTTTTTTTACTAAGCTATATCTTTACTAGTATATGAACAATTATGTTACAATGGACCTAATGTAAAGTATATATTTCCTTAAACTGTTGGGTTTTGTAGAGTCTAGTTTTGTTTGATCTAGTTCAACAACTCGAATAATATTGTGTGGTTTTTAATGAGAGATTTATTGAGGCTTAGTCCATGGAGTAAAGGCTTAGGCCGATAGGCCCAAGCCGGAGCGCTTATGGACAAGTCTTTGGGGGTCCGAGGGCAACGCCCCCTGGGAAAAAAAAATTTTGGCCCGTTTGGCCCATATAGAAACCGACTTGGTGATTAGGGTTTTAATTTTATAGAGTCGGTTGCCGTGTTTTTAAGGAGTGAGAAAATATTGTAGCCGCAAATTGTACTCTGTATTCTTCCCTGATAATAGTGAAATCACTGCAACTCCGTGAACGTAGGCAAATTGCCAAACCACGTAAATATTGTTTTGTGCGTGTGATTGTTTTCTTTGGCGTGTGTTTTCTCTATTTTTTTTGTTTCTCACAGGTTGGGAATTTTGATTAAATTCCCTACATAAACTAACCCTAAGATTGTAGTACTTGTATAATTACAGGCTTTACTTATTCTATAAGTACATGAGCATATGAGTTGGCAAATATTAGTACCTAAAAAATATCAAATATGGGTTTATAATTCGAGTTGTGTTAGCATTGAGTCTAGTTCAGAAGCTTCTCAAAGACGACAAAATTATGATTTGCTCAAAGATAATGAGTTAAGATTCTTTTACTCATATCTTTTATATCATAACGAAATTCAGAGTTCTAGAGCCACTGTGGTGGGAAGGCAAGTGAAACATTTGTTGAGGCTACCTAGAGAATTTAGCTTCGAAGTGTTTTGTTAAGTATTCTAAGGTTATTGCTTTTTCTATGGGTTGGATGCCTTAGGGTGATTTTTATTTTGAAATTTTTATTATTATTAATTTTTCATTTTATTATCAAATCTGTGTGCCTTTATTGCTTTCGTTAATCGTTACTATTCTCTGATTTAATGATTGATAATTGTGGTTGAAATTCTTGTTTGTACTAATCTTTGGACTCAATTGAATGACACTAGAATGACAAATTGGATAATGGAAGTGCTAATAGCCTAATACATTGGACATAAATAGCATTTAGTCCAAATGTTAAGTAATTTTGGTTGATAATTGACATTATTATATAAGTTAAGGAAGATGGATGATGAATTAATAAGTGCTTAATAAATGTTACATTATTGAGGGAGTCACAACTCACTAAACTTCTTTTGAGAAATACTTTGATTTCATTTCACTCTCCTCTCCTTCGAAACTTATCCATATGGATTTCATTTCACTCTTCTCGCCTTCACAAATTATCCATAAGCCGAATAAGATGCTGTGGATGAATCGTTATACTAGCTAAGTTATCAAAATTATATATATATATATATATATATTGAAAAAGCAAATAATAATATCCTCAGAACCTAGGGAGAAAAAATGTAGCACATATCTTCTCTCTAAATTTGTTTTTCATTGGACCACAAAAACACGATCAAGTAATTCTCTGGGCAATCTCCACATTGCTGTTAAAATGTGTAAAGTTTCCAATTTTGACGGAAAATCCAAATCCCAAGAACTTCAAATCTGGAAAGTGAACACAAAAAATTAATACAGTTGTACATTTTGTAATCAATCCTTTATTTCTTTCTTGGAAAGTAATATTGTATTGTCGGGTTGAAATTTTCATTCCTTGGGATTTTGGACTTTAGACTTTTCTCTCACGTGGGGATGTTGTACGGCTTATTTACACCAGTAATCGAATCACGAGGGTGGACATAAACCTCAAGCCATTGACAACCATGGTCACCATAATCATGGTATTTGGAAATATTTGTATAATACACTCCTAAGTTCTAGCTGGTATAAGCTACAATATTGTCTAGAATTTAATCCATGTTGTTCCACGTGGTAGATAAGGCTTGCCACCATTTGGCGTCGCGTTTCATGTGCTATTGAAAGCAATGGCTATAATTTCCATTTCTTTCTTTATGAACCAATTTTAGCTTGGTGGAGTTGGTGGTGATAGTGGTGGAAGTATATGCAGTGATACGGGTTAGGACTAAGATAAGGATCATAAGCTCTCTCAAGGCCACAGTATACCTATAATATAAAGCCTCAATTAGTGGAAATTTACTGTGCACTATAAATACTTATAATTTTTTCAACTCAACTTCACAAAGATCAATTTTAATCTTTTCATATAGTTCAACTTAAGTTACCCAGCAACTCATTCATGGCGTTTGCATCAAAATTTTACACTTAAGATTAGTATAGTAAACAAATCACTACACCAAAATAAGTCTATGATATCAAATGTTAATGCAACAACATTAGTATAATGGTATTAAACATAATATTGCATCTACAAGTTAAAAGTTGTTGCAATAGTACCTTAAAAGTGGTAAATTATTGCAAGTAACAATAAGTAGTTCAATAGCTTATAATTTTTTGTTAGAATAGAGGCTTTAAAACCTTACTGTATTAAGAAAAATTGTTGCAATAACTTTAAAAGAAGAAATCGTTGCAATAACTTGATACCAATTATTTTTGCAATCTATTGCAACAAAAAATTTAGAATTGATAGCTTATTACAATGAAGTAGTTTTCATTACAATAACATGATATAAATTATTTTATGATCTATTGCAATGACAAAACATTAAGCTACAATGTAGATATCATTGCAATAACTTAATATCAATTATTTTAAATTTATTACAATGACAAACATGAATTTATTATCTATTACAATGAAGATATAGTTGCAATAATTTGATCTGAATTATTTTTGTCAATCATTTTCAATTTATTGCAATAAGATTCGTAAATTAATAGCCTATTATTATTATAAGATATTTGAAACAATAAATTTTTTGTTGCAACAATATATAAAATTGCAACAAAGTTGTTATTAAAATATCTGAAGTTGATTGCAACATATTTTTTTTTTGTTTCAAAAACCTATTAATATATAAAGATTTTTGTAATTTAAAATGGCTATAAAAATATAAAATAATATTTAATATCACATTACACAAACCCTACTACTACTAGGACTAGGATAGAACTTGTTTTACCATGTTGAAGTCGGAAATTAAGGGAAAACCCTGCAGCAATTTCTCATCCCTCTCGCTATTTATATTGCTCGCCATAACCCCACTTTCTCTCACAATCACACTCCCAAGTCTAAACCTCCGTCGTTGTTGTGATTTCACAATTTCACTTTTCTAGTTTTCTCTTTCTTTAAGTTGATCTATTTCTCTTTATTATTATTCTTCAACAACATGTCTGGTAGTATTACAGAAGCAGAAGCCGATAGCAACAACGTTAATGCATGGGTGCAACAATCGCTACAACCACCAAATTTGCTAATTTACATGCCGTTCATTGGTCTAACACAGGGAGAAGAGGTTGCTTTTGAAGCTCTTGTATCCTCATCTTCAAGGCTCTCTGACTTCATGTTACACATTACTACAGAAGAGTCACACACCATGACAGAGACAGAGACGGAGACAACAATAACACTCATTGAACTCTTTATTTTAAAATAGGAGTCTAATAGCAATATTGTCATAAAATAACTCAATTCCATTTGCTCCATATTGATCCCAAACAAGATTACTTACATTCTATTCATTTTCATTCCTTTCCATTCTTTTATTTTAAAACATCCAATCAAGGTTACTTAATTCCATTCCATTCCATTATTTTCCCTTGCTTAAATACATTCCATTCCTTTCCATTTCCTTATGATCATTCTATTCTATTCCATTTCCTTCTCTTATGAACTCCCAAATGAAGCCTAAGATTTTATTACAATAACTCATCAACAATTGCAATGACTTTAATTTTATTGCAACGACTCTGCGTTCGAAACAATGGTGTTTGGGAAAGTTGCATTAACCTTGTGTTTGAAATGATGGTGTTTGGTGAAATTTAGTATTCACTAATTGAGGGTTTCTATTACAAGTACACTATGACCTTCTTTATCACCATTTTAATTCTAGCCGGAATCATTGCATTTGATTCCACCAACTCCACCAAGCTAAAGTTGCTTCATAGAGACAAAAATGGCAATTATATCCATCGATTTCAACAAAGCACAAAGCATGACGCCAAAAGGGTGGCAAACCTTATCTACAGCGTGGAGCAATTTGCTTTTGAGGGAGAAGTTATATCAAGTTTGAACGAAGGAATTGGTGAGTACCTCATTCCAATAGGAATAGGTTCCCTACCAACAACCCAACACGTAATCATGGACACTAAGAATGACCTAATTTGGGTACAATGCCAAAAGTGTCAGCAATGCTACAGCCAATCTGACCCAAATTTTCAACCCAGCACGATCTTCTAGTTACACTGAGATACCATGTAACTCTTAGTCTGTGACAAACTCCATAGAAAGCTAGATTATGTTCATGTGGGTGGTTGCTTATACCGGATATCATATGGCGATGGGTCCTCGTCCAAGGGAACCCTTGTGTTTGAAATAATGGTGTTTGGGGAAGTTACAATCCTAAACATGGCTATAGGGTGCAGACATACGAATAAGGTCAGATTTAGTAAAGAGGCTGGGATCATGGGTTTGATAGCTAGGCCGTTATCCGTTGTGTACAAGCTTCCAATTGGGGGTTCTTTAGTTATTGTTTGCCGAGCGGAGATAGCTAGGTATCTAAATCATTCCTACTCAGACGTGAAGCTATCTCAGTGGGTTGTATGGGTTCCCATGCTTAGCAGCATAAAGAACCCAAGTTTTTATTATGTTTGGCTAACGGGTCTTGGAGTTGGAGGCATTCAAGTGCCTATTTTTGAAGATGTCTTTCAATTAACTAAATTGGGTGATGGATGAGTGAATTATTTTATAATTTTTTTACGAAAAAAATTATTGCAATAACTTAAAATGAAGAAATTTTTGCAATAATTTGATATCAATTATTTTTTCAATCTATTGCAACAAAAATTTAGAATTGATATCTTATTGCAATGAAGTTTTCATTTCAATAACTTGATATAAATTATTTACAATTTGTTGCAATGACAAACATGAAACTACAATGAAGATATCATTGCAATAACTTGATATCAACCATTTTACAATCTATTTCAATGACAAACATAAAATTCTTATCTATTAAAATGAAGATATAATTGCAATAATTTGATCTGAATTATTTTTATCAATTATTTTCAATTTGTTGCAATAAGATTTGTAAAGTAATAGCCTATTATTATTATTATAAAATATTATAACAATAAATTTTTTATTTCAAAAATATATATATTATTGCAACGTAGTTGTTATTGCAAAAATATATATTAGTCTAGAATTATATAAAACTCTACTTTAAAAAAAGAAGGTGGATTTGTAGAATTTTTGCAAGCATGAAGAATATAAAAGGAAAATATAATCTAATGGTAGATTTGTCAAAATTCTTATTCAATAAAATTATATTGAATGAAGTTGTAGTCATTGACTACCACTAAGTTTGTAACTAAATTTTGTTTATACAAAACTAAATTCATTAAATGTTCTTATATATGAGAAAATAATATATATATATATATATATATATATATATATATATATTTATGTGTGTGTGTCTATTATTTTGTAGATTTAATAATTATTGATATATTAAGATTGACCCCTCCTAAAAATTTGGTTGGTGCTACCGCTTATGGCAGCGATAGTGATTATGGTGGTATTAACGTCACATTGAAATAGAAAAAGTGATGGTACAAGTGAATGACATAATATTTCTACTTCTTAAAAATTGAAAATATTTTTGTTTTTGGCTTGTTTTCATTCTTTTTAGGTAGATAATGGAAAGAGGGAGTGGGAGATAAGGATCGAACTTATCACATACATTTATTTGATAATCAACTTATCACATACATAGTACAAAAGATGCTATTACTATTGGTATGTTAGGCTATTGCTTGAACTAGGCTTGTTTTCAATTGATCACAATTTTTTTTTTTTTTTTTTTTGGGTTTATTTCTGTTTTTGCTATACCAAACACTAGATTATAAAAAGCAAAGTTTTTGGAAAAAAAAAAAAAAAAGTTTTTTTGTCGATCGGTTCTTTTATTTATTTATTTTGGGTCCAACTAATTTATTGCCATAAACAGATTGCCTTATATGGGTAATGGGTTGGTCTCTACCGACCCATTTCCTTTATATTCTTTTTCTTTTTTTGAGAATTGTATATTCCTTTATATTCTTATATAAGTTGTTTATTTCATACTAAGAGAGAATATAATAAAGTTGCTCATAGTCTAGCCAAGCATGTTTTACATATCTTTGGCTATATTGTGTAGATGGATGATTTTCCACCACAATTTCTTTCTTTCTATAATCCAGGCTGATCTAGCCAATTTTTCTTAATAAAAGCTTCGATGTCTTTCTTCTAAAAAAAACATAAAATTTTCTTCAAATAGTGATGATATGATAAAATCTATTCGACTTATTTTACAATGAAAAATTTTACAAATTCCATGATAGAGTTACCACTAGAATCCTTATTAAATTTATTTGCCTTGTGATGGTGTAAATTATTTAAAATATTTTTGAAATTACCTAGAAGTACTAATTTCTTTCCAAGGATAAAGGATCTTTGTACCGAAATGAGACGTGCCATTCCATATAAATATTTCCGATAGGGGCTCCTATACTAAAGAGTTTAAAGCAAAGCAAACTCAAGAGAAGTCCTAGAAGAAATGGAATGTGATCTTGATCCTATTAGTAATTGTATCTTGTTAGCTTCTTTCCCTCTCATGGATACAAAGGTAGATCATGTAAACTCGGTGATCATGGCGTTTGTAGTGTTGAAGGCCAATGAGAATGTCAGCCACCCCCAAAAGAGTCCACAATTATCGTCATGGATGCAAATTCTAGAATTGTATAGTGGGGTATATGTTTTTGTGGGTTTAATAATGGATATTCCCAATTCATAAATCCATTATGAATAAAATGATTTAATTGAAAATGAGTTATCCATGTTTTTTAAATTTTACAATATATATTAGGACAAACATTTCTATAACAAAATATCGTACATGTGTCATTGCTAACATGAAACATTAATTTCCAACATGAAACTAAGTTTTCCATAGCTTTCTTCAAGGTATTGAAAATCTAAGCCATATTTTGAAGCTTGTTGTGAAAATGGTGTAGGGAGTGTTGGCTAATCATGAAGGTGTTTGTGATGCTAATTGCTAATCGACAAATGCTAGAAATTTGTGAAATTATTGTTGAATGTGATGTGAATGACCAGATGCAACAAAATTACAAGAGTTTGTGACTAATTACCACAGCAATCTTCTCAAAAATAAAAAATAAAAAATTACCACAGCAAGAATCTAATTATGTATGCGAAAAATTAAATGATGTTGAACAATCAGAGAGCATTTTATCATTAAAAAAACCGATACAATGCCTGGATTTGTACAAAGAGTTCCTAGCTGTATATGGTACATCTGAGAAGTAGATGGGAAATTAACGTTTCTTCTTTTTGAGTTACTAGCCATTCCTCTAAGCTTGAGAAATTGCTTCCTGAAGATACTTGAAAGCTTTTTGATAATTTAAGAAGCCCATAAACCAGAAGTCAAAATTATCAACAGTAACTACTTCCATGTACTTTTCTGATGGCTTCTTTACATTCTCACTTTGGTTCACTCTCTCTATTTTCTTAAGTGGAATCATGACCTGCAACAGATGGATATTACTTTCAATATTAGTAAGCAGCAAGCCAAGGAGCAAGAGACACACAGAGAGGAGAAATAATCTTTTGCAAGTTATATACCTTATAATGGATTCTTTTCATCTCGCCATTTGGAGAAGAGATTTTGATTGATCTCTCACTGCAGAATGCAATCTTATCTGTGGAAATAAAGAGGAGGCCTGCTATAGGACCAGCTGTGGTTGATAAATAGCATTGGGAAGCCTTCATTAACTTCTCTCCTTCTCTAACACTGAAAAACCGCTTGAATATTTTCTCCACACCACCTACTTTAAGAATTCTAGCCCCCAAGCTCAACTTCCCCTTCACAGTTTCAGTGATTTTGGGCCCTATTCTCACTGCAGTTTCACAAGAACTAAAAGAAATCAAAATTTGATTGATGTTGTTTTTGTCAGAGATAGTTGCTCCTATTCAGAACAAGAAAGTAACATTGGTCTCTAGTTTAGAGATAGATGCTCCTATACATTTCATCATTTAAAAAATGAGAACAAAGTTGAGGAGCTTGATTATCGCAGCAGTACTTACCATGTTCTCGGACTCCAAGTGCAAAACTGGCTCCATTTTTCCCCGACTTGTTCTTTCTATTAAGCACTGTATCTGCACTACCTGCAATAAAAGATTGTCTGATTACTAAAAAGGAATTATTTATACTAATTGATTGAACTAGAGAAGAGGGGGGATTTATATAATGTTTGGATTTGAGACACGCACCTTTAAGTGATGAAATATTGCATTGGTTAGCAGGATCAGGTAAGTATCCCTTTATTGGTGACCTATCAACTTTGTATGCTGCCGAGCTTATTGGTATTCCAAGAACAAGTTCCTGAAGTGAGGATTTCATGGTTGACGAGTAGTGCAAAAGCTTACTTCTCTGATTTAGCTGGAAAAGCCGGTTGTGTGCAGGCTGCAGCAAGGGGCGTAGAAAGTTCTCCTCTATCAGAATATAAGGAAGAAATGGTTACTTAGGTTGATCAAACATTGTATCCTTGAGAGGTATTTAAAGGAATGAAAATACTACATTATTCTTAAAAGATTTGGTTGCATGAGTCAGCTGTGGCTCATCCAAGAGAATAAAGGTGCAGGCATGGACTCTTAAAGGTCATCTTTTAGGAAATATGATGTATGTTTAAAGTCCAACTCCTCTGTTAGGAAATTCTACAAAATATTAGAAGAAACATGTATATGGGTTTTGTAAACAGAGTTGGTTCCACTCATTATTCAACCAAAAACAAAAACGCAAAACAAGGACTAAATGGTTTTAAATGGCTGGAGTTGGAATGTTGCCTCAATTATTTTCGTAATTAAATGGTTTTACTACATTTCAAATTTTGGAGTTCAATGCCTGTAACAGTTAAAAATATTTTGGAGAACATTTCCATTCAACAAAAGGGTCCCAGGAAATAAAGTTTCCTGATTACTTAAAGGCATTTATTAATAAAACATAAAATCTTATTAAGCAAGCATCATAGGTTGCCTCCTTTCCCTTTTGCTGACTGTGCCACGGGGTGCCATTGAAGCCTTTTGAGCTGGTTATACGTAATACCAAGATAAGCAAAGGACAGGGAAAAATGCATTTTCGTATTAAAATTTTGACATCAACGAACTTCCTTACTATAAGATATGTTACCTCATACAGCCCAACAGCGTATGTTCCAAGTTATTTGCGGTTTGGTGCAACTGAGCAATTTGGTATGTGATTTATGACAGGAAAGATGTTTTCAAAAACATTAATAAGGTTAAGTCCTTCTCTTTCTCTACCCAGTGTTAGACAAAAGCCGCTGGGTCTCATTGTGTTTAGCCTATGATGGTTTGCCTCTTGGAGAGCTCTCTAAGTAGGAGCACGGCAAGGAAGACTTGCCTAGAACGTGTGCTTAGTGTGCACGTGAAATCTCATTACTGATAATTTGTTTAGGTTTGTTCATGATCCATGATGGAAATATGTTTTCTTAAATACTAAGGTTAAGTCCTAATAGGGAATTTAGGCCCCAGTTGCACTGAATTTCCAATTTTAAGCCAAGTTGTTAATTAATCTAATTATGTGCAAGGTTTGGTTGGTATGACAAAACACAATATTTCGTAAAATAAAGAACATGGGAACATGTAAAATGGTTATGCAGGAAACCATTGGAATAAGAATTCCGAAGTGAAAACCACTGCGAGTGCTAAACCAACAACCCCAAGGAATATAGATCTACTATGTAGAATTGAAATTTATATAATAGACTTAACTTTAAATCTACTACTACCACATATAGTATTTACTAACATGACCACACACAACTCCAAATTCATGAACTCTTCTACATGTGAACATTGTTGCACGTGGACAACCCACTGACCACTTAAAAGTACCCACTTGAAGATTCACTCTAACAACTGCATTGTATATCAGATGCAACTTCACTGTTTTGGTTGGATCTTCAAAACCACATACTAGGATCTTTGATTGATGTTTCAAGAGAACTTGGAAAACTCCAAAACTTGTGTACATCACACGGCTCTCGAAAAATCTTTAAAAACATGCCCTAGATTTTCTTTTATACATTCTTTTGAAAATTACAAAACCCTAGTGTAGGGAGGTGGCTCATAAAGCCCAAATAAGCATTGGGCTTTAGGTTAAAATGGGCCTAGAACATATCCTTCCAAGATGAAAAGCCTCTTTACAGGACACATACCTCGAAATACGGACCAAATGTAAATGAAAAATTAGCAAAAACCTCCCCAAAGTCCCCTAACCACGGACTCTGACCCAACAAAACCCACCACCTCAAATCCAATCATGAATAATTACGGAAGTCATCGAGGTGAAGCATATTGACCATATTGCCCACATCAATCTATGTCCTGAGCTACCAAAGAATATTGCCGAGTATGTGTGGATTTCCGAGGATGCTTTCTAGATCTTCTTGGTAGATCCACAACAACCCACCTAACACAATTGCATTCAAGGCAATAGATAACTTATTAGAATAAGACAAGAAGCCCCAAAAGTCTTTGTTCATCATAACCTTGGGAAAAGGAGAACATGATGGGACCAAAGGCTGCCCAACTACATTAGAACAACACCTGCTATAGCTCATGCTGGAGAAGAAAATGAGGCGAATAATGTAATGGATAAGGGTGAAAAAGGAGGAGGAGGGTGAGTATAAAAGGGAGGAGATAGACAGAATAAGGGGGTCGTTTTTCCAAAGCTATAAGAAAAAGAAGAGAGATACACAATTAGGAATGTAATAGTGAAAATACATAAATAAAATTCTAAATATTATTTCTTGAGCAAAAGTCGTCTAGTTCTTATTCAATTTCCCATTGTGGATTATAGTAAACCCATAATAGAAATTAATTGTGATCATAAGCGTTTATTTAAATATGTTTTAAATTCGTGCTTCCACACCAAGATTAATGATGGCTATTAGAAATAGATTTGAAAACTGATCAGTTGAGTAGGAGTTTAGGTTCCGAAAACTTTGTTCTTCTTGGACTTGAACCTCTGGCTTGTCTTGGACTTAAAATTGATTACTCAAGACACACATAGACTCATAGAAAGAATTACATTTGATCACGGTTTGTCAATCAAGTCTTATAGACTCAATAAGTCCGTCTCCACCTGTTAGATAAAAGCCAATGGTCTCATTATCTTCACTCTATGATGGTTTGCCTCGTGAAAAACTATTTTGGGAGTAGGAGCATGGAGAGGAAGCCTTGCATAGATTATGTGCCGAGTATCCACGTGCAATCTCATTATTGATAATTTGTTCAGGTTTGTTCGTGATGTTTAGAGATACATACCTAAACTCTAATCTTTATTGATTGTCTGTGTTGTGGTATCTAACATGTGTATCCCTCAGCAGATCAGCCTTTATATGGAAATTAATTGCAGGGCCAAAGAAAGTCAGAATATGCTTCTCAAAATTTAAACAAAGGACCATAGCAAGAATTTAATTATGTTTGCAAAAAGTTAAATATGTTGCAGAATCAGAGAGCATTTTATCATTACAAAAACTGATACAATGCCTGAAATTGTACAAAGAGTTCCTAGCTGTACATATTACATCTGAGAAGTAGATGAGAATTAACATTTATGGCTGTTAAGTGACTAGCCATTCCTCTAAGCTTGAGAAATTGCTTCCTGAAGATACTTGAAAGCTTTCTGATAATTAAAGAAAC
Organism: Quercus robur; assembly: GCF_932294415.1. NCBI lineage: Eukaryota > Viridiplantae > Streptophyta > Magnoliopsida > Fagales > Fagaceae > Quercus > Quercus robur. Next base: position 1,398,475 of record NC_065534.1, on the reverse strand, counting down.
CCATAAACCAGAAGTCAAAATTATCGACAGTAACTATTTCCATGTACTTTTCTGAAGGTCTCTTCAAATTCTCACTTTGGTTGACTCTCTTTATTTTTGTTAAAGGAATCAAGACCTGCAACAAATGGATATTACATACAATAGTAAGCAACGAGCCAAAGAGCAAGAGACACAGATAGAGAATACATAATCTTTTTTAAGTAATATACCTTATAATGGATTCTTTTCATCTCGCCATCTGAAGAAGAGATTTTGATTGATCTCTCACTGCAGAATGCAATCTTTTCTGTGGAGATAAAGAGTAGGCCAGCTATAGGACCAGCTGTGGTTGATAAATAGCATTGGGAAGCTTTCAATAGTTTTTCTCCTTCTCTAACACTGAATAACCTCTTGAAGACTTTCTCCACACCACCTACTCTAAGAATTCTAGCCCCCAAGCTCAACTTCCCCTTCACAGTTTCAGTGATTTTGGGCCCTATTCTCACTGCAGTTTCACAAAAGATAAAAGAAATAAAAAATTGATAGAAGTTACACGCCATATGTTCAGTTTACTCTATTTAGTTGTTGAGAAGATGGAAGAGAAGACAAGTCATCCTATATTTTTCATCATTTTAAAATATATTCTGCTTTTCCATCTTGCCTCCAACATAAGATTAAACGAAAGACAACAAAAACCACCTACCATGCTCTCGGACTCCATGTGCAAAAGTGGTTCCTTTTTTCCCTGCCTTGTTCTTCCTTTTAAGCCCTGTATCTGCACTACCTGCAATACAAGATTGTCTGATTACTAAAAAGGAATGATTTCACTAATTGATTGATGGATTGAAATAGAGAAGATGGGGGTTTTTAATATGTTTGGATTTGAGAGACATACCTTTAAGTGATGGATTGTTGTATTGGCTAGCAGGATCAAGTAAGTATCCCTTTATTGGTGACCTATCAACTTTGTATGCTGCTGAGCTGATTGGTATTCCTAGAACAAGTTCCTGAAGTGAGGATTTCATGGTTGATATGTAGTGCAAAAGTTCACTTCTCTGATTTAGCTGGAAAAGACAGTAGTGTGCAGGCTGCAGCAAGGGGTGTAGAATGTTCTCCTCTATCAGAATACAAGGAAAAAATGTTTGTTTGGGTTGATCAAACCTTATGTTCTTGAAAGGTATTTAAAGGTATGAAAATAGTACATTATTCTTAAAAGATTTGGTTGCACGAGTCAGCTGTGGCTCATCCAGGAGAATAAAGGTCGTGCTGGCTTGGACTCTTAAAGGTCATGATGTATGTTTGGTTGCTTTCAGAAAAGACATTATGATGCATGTAAAGTCCTTCTGCTATGAAATTCTCCAAAATATTAGAGGAAATGTGGATATGGGCTTCTTTTTTTAATTTAAAAAAAAAAGTTGGTTTTACTCTACCAAAAAATTTGAAAACAAAAAATAAAAAGGCCGTTTCTTGTTATGCTTAGACTAAATCGCTTTACACGGGTGAAGTTGGAATGTTGCCTTAATTATTTTCATAGATAATTCATTTTACTACATTTCAAATTTTGAAGTCCAATGCTTGTGACAGTTGAATTTCTTTGTTGGAAAATTATAGCATTCAACAAAAGGGTCCCAGGAAATAAAGTGTCCTGATTACCTAAAGACCTTTACTTGTATTAAGCATCATAGGTTACCTCCTTTCTCTTAGGCTGACCATACCACGGTGTGCCATTGATCCCTTTTGAGTTGGCATATTAGCTTTTTGATGCCACCCTCTTTAGCTATACCAATATAAGAAAAGGAAATGGAAAAAGTATTTTCATACCAAATTTGTGACATCAACCGACTTTCCTGTATAAGATATGATACCTCAAACTGCCCAACTGCACAGCCACTTTCACCTAAATGGCTGCAAGTTGAATGAGTTTGTCTGGTTTGTAATTATTCATTGCTAAAGCTCACAAGAATTATGTTCAACTTTAAATGCTTGATTAGGTAAAACTTCATAACAAAGTCACAAATAGGTAGTACAAGAAAACACATGCTGATCTGGAGTACAATCAATCTTTTTATTAACTTTCTTTATTTTTATTCAAATAGGCAAGTTGGCCTAAAAAATAAAGATACCTCATCTCCTTTGCAAATGCCAATGTCAGCATTGAACCAATAGGGTGAAGTATGCTTTTGTAATTGTAAGAAAGGGAATTGCCACACATATCCACATAGGACCTTTTACCCCCCACATGGCCATTGCAGTGGAGTTCTATATTATTATTATCAACTTGTTGATTGCGTTGAGCATTGCTCCTTAGCTTTGAAGGACCTCAGTGATATAAAAGTGGCTTTTTAAAATAACATCATTAACTCTGAGCAACAACTTGTGGTGTTTTTAGAAATTTCTTATTTTTTTAATAACTAACTTTTTTCTTATATTTGATTTCAATGGTGAAATTGAGTTAGAAAACATTTTCTGTTGCTTGGCTTGTGTAGAAGATCATTAATATATTTTTTTAATTCAAAATAACTAGTAAATAACTTGTGCTCGGAAAAGTTCTAAAACATATAATGTTAAACTAAAGGGCATGTGATTTTAGAATTTGTGTAAGGATATTTTGGTATGCAAAATAATGAAACTCAAACAAGGTAATCTTGTTATTAGTAGTATAGATTATTTCTTTAAATATATATGTGTGTGTGTGTGTGTGTGTGTGAAATTTGATAAGTAATTAATTATAGTAGTTAATTTTTTTTTTTTTTTTGGATAATTTGATAGTTAAGACTTAAGAGTGAGTGGTATTTGAATATTAGATAATTCTATTGAAAACACTAGAAAGTATCAATTAAGACTGTGTTTGTTTCATGTAAAATATTTTCCGGAAAATACTTATTTTCCGGAAATGCTATTTTCAGGAAAGGAAAATATTTTTAAGTGTTTGGTTGCATTTCAGAAAATGTTGTGAAAAATATTTTCTGATGTTTGGTTGTGTTGTTGAAAATACCATAGAAAACACATTTTCTACTTGTTGCTCACATTTTCTCAGCTACCAAACAAATATATAATTTCATCCCTTAATCTAGAAACACAAATAAAACCCAGAAAAAAAAATTCATAATCTGGTCAAATTGAGAGAAGAAGGAAGAGAGAGAGGCGACTGGGTTCGACGAGAGGTGAGATTGCGCGGCACGGTGCTGCAATCGCGATTGGCACAAAGGCGAGATCGCGATCGAGGACGACGAATCTGGGTCGAGGACGATCGGTTTTGGGGTGCAACGAGAACGATCGGTTTTGGGTGGATCGGTGCGGGGGTGCGACGATCACACCGGTGGTGCGATCGGGGTGATGAGGGTCTGAGATGGTGCGATCGAATGGGTTTTCTGGGTTTGACGAATGGGTTTTCTGGGTTTGACGAATGGGTTTGGGCATTGCTCGACGAACGAGCTCGGTCTTGGGTTTTCTGGGTTCGTTGGAGTCGGTTTCTGGGTTCGGTCTCTTCTCTCTCTCTCTCTCTCTCTCTCTCTCTCTGCGCGCGGGCGCGATCTCCCTCTCACTCAACTCTCTCTCTGTTTTCCAGAAAATGATATTTGAAGGTAAAATAAAAACGGAAATCATTTTACATCCCAACACAGGACAACTGAAAAGCATTTCCGGAAAATACATTTTCCATGCGCAACCAAACACCCGCATTTACGGAAAAACATTTCTAGAAGTGATTTTCACCCAAAACAAACACAGCCTAAGCTACAAATCACAAGACTCTTGGCCATAAATGAAACAACTAAACATATAGAAAACTAAAAGATAGGAAGTCTGAATAAATGCTTGAGGACCCCAACCTAAGAAGCAAGGACACAGAATATGGTTACGATACTACAATACAAGCAATTTCTGAAAAATGTTAACACAATACAGTGATTACAACACTAATATAACACAGTTACAATGCCCCAACTAAAGTATCCCTGCTTCTTAGACTCAAACTAAAAGGGTGTGAAGTTATGCCATTTTGAATCTACTGGAGGAGAATAGCTAAAAAGTATAACAACTCAACATCATAATTTTAGCAATGTTCAACACATTTGCTAATTAAGAAGGAGAGAGATGCTCTTTTTATTTTTTTTATACATTGATACTTGGAGTTGGGAGATTTGAAGTTTGAACCATGGATGTTTTTATTGCACAACAAGAGGCTAGCTGAATTTATTACTAATTTCCTCACTTATTCAGCCATTGTAAGTTGTAACTGTAAAAATATCATAAATAAATAAAAAATAAAATAAAATAAATAAAAAGAAGAAGAAGAAGTTACTTTGTCGAGATTATTTTTTAAGCAATATAAGTCACTTCCTTTGCCCGACTAAAATAAGTTGATAATATGTCATGGCTTTTGCTTTTCTCCTATGAGGTAGAAGTGACGTTGATGTGGCTATAAATCCACTTCAACACTCACTTGAGGGATTGACCACCAAAGTCGTGATTTCATATAGATTATAAATGAATATTATTCATCTGGAAAAGTTTTTGATGAACCAAAATAGATGAAAGTACAAGTTTAGACCCTAGGTTGATTTTGGCGGAAATAAGTCAATTTTATTAAATTAACCAATTATGATTTTGAATTGAATTCCAATTAATTAGCCACAGTATACAAGTCACCAAATAAACTAAAGTGCAATAAAATAAACAGAGAAAATTTGCTTACAAAGTGAAAACCAATGGAAGAATTCAGAGTGAAAAAACTCCCCAAGGCATATTCACTCTTAGAATCAAAAATTTTATGGTACAAATAGACATCTATCTCTAAAGCTGCCTCCAATTTATAGTACTTAACCATGAGATCACACACTGCTCCAACCTGGTTGAACTCTTCTAAAGAGGATTATATTGAACACAAACTTCCCACGTAACACCTTGAAAATTCTTCATAGCAACTTGACTGTGTAGGCTATGTGACTTCACCAATGAATTTCACATTGAACTCATGAGATTGGTGAACTGAGAGATTTTGGTATTGAAACCCTTGTGGAGGCACACATACTCTTTCTCTTGTTTTTAGCCGTCCATAATGTTCCCTTACATACTTAATTGATAAGATCATCAATTGATTTCATGGGCTGACTTTAGAAGCCTTTTAAGAGAATCACCCATTCTCGATTGATCGAGACTCTATTGAGAGTTTGTCGAGACATTGTTCAATCGATGGACTAATATGTCGAGATTCCAGACTATTCCAAAGCTTGAGCTAATTTTGATTCTTCGTCTTCATTGTGAAAACTCAGTTTGCGCAAGAATAATGATTGCTAAGACTCATATGAGTCTTGAAAGAACTTCTTTGTTTTTTGAGGAAAAGTCATGATTGAACTTGTTACTGGATTTTAACAACTTGAACCATTAGTGTTAACAGGATGTGTCAATAGACGATAGCACAAGAGACAAAGTGGCCCACATTTTCATTTTTTACTTTAGATTATCTTATAGTTGTGCGTGCGTGTGTGTGTGTGCATGTGTGTGACAATAAGGTCGGCATAGGTTAGAAAATTAGTGCCTTCTGATTGTATATGTATGTGTGTGTGACATTAAAGTTGGTATAGATCACTAAACTTGTGCCTTCTGATTGTATACCAGGTCAGATGGGTGGCAAAATGATCCATTTCTTTCTTAATTATAAAGTCCAAAATTGAATCAAATTCATGACTTAATTAGTTAATTTCTGCAGAATATCTATCCAGAGATTAAATAATGGCCAAAAAAATAAAAGCATCTGACATTGTTCATTAATAGAAACGTATATACATTTTCGAAAACTGTATGTTGCTCTTTCTTGCTTCACATGACAAAATACATTTGACAAAGCAGAGAGGTAGATACATGATGCATCTGTTCAAATCACTATTTAAGCTTGAAAGACTGCTTGCTGAAGATATTTGAAAGCTCTCTGATAATCTATGAAACCCATGAACCAAAACTCAAAATTATCTGTGGTAACTATATCTATGTACTTTTGTGAAGGCTTCTTCACATTCTCACTTTGGTTGACTGTCGTTATCTTTCTTACTGGGATCAAGACCTGCAAAAAATTGATATTGCTTAAGTTAGCAGGCGTGAAGAGAGAGAGAGAGAAAGATGTAAAAGATATCATCATGTGAATTACCTTGTAATGTACTCTAATGACTTCTCCATTTGGACAAGAGAATTTGATGGCTTTATCACTGCAAAAGGCAATCTTGTCTGTGGAGATAAAGAGGAGACCTGCTATAGGTCCAGCTGTGGTTGATAAATAGCATTGGGAAGCCTTCAACAGTTTCTCTTCTTCTCTAACACTAAATAACTGCTTGAAGATCTTCTCCACCCCACCTACTTGAAGAATTCTAGCCCCCATACTCAACTTTCCCTTCAAAGTTTCAGTGATCTTGGGCGCCAATCTTACTGCAGTTTCACAAGAACTATAGTAAGAAAAAAAGTCACTAAACATTTTTTTTTTTATATGTAAGTTTCATTCAATGTTATTTCAAGAAGAGTGTGTAGTGCATGCTCAGACTAGTTTTGATAATATACCACTAGATCCCAAAAGGTTATCTCTTGAGAAATTGTGAATTTAACCATTTAACTGTTGTTCTAACCGTCTGTCTAGTTACTGAAAAAACAAGAAGGAAAACAATTTTTAGAATCAACTAGCTAATTACTGTCTTAATCCTAAGTAGTATCACTAATATAAATTCTCTCCTTTTAAGTGGAACCCCATAGACCATATAAAAGTGTTAATATCACATGGAAAACTTAAATAAAATTACTTACCATGCTCTTTAACTCCATGCCTAAGCCTGTCTGCTTTTTCTCCAAGTTTGTTCATCCTACTAAGAACAGAGCCTACTTTACCTGCAATATTGAGACGTCTCATTAGTAAAACAGCTTTATCTACATAATTGATTGTTTGAATGGAAGAGTAAAGATAGAGTTTTACTTTGCTTGCATGTAGGAGAACCATTTAGATTGTATTGGCTAGAAGGACCAGGCAAGTATTTCTTTGGTGACTTCTCAACTAGGAATGCTGCTGAGCTAATTACTTGTCGCTGAAGGGATTCTTTCATGGCTGATAAGTAGCGCTAAAGTTCACTTCTATTTCTAGTAAGAACAGCTTGTGTTGTTGAGAGACTGGTGTAGAATGTTCTCCTCTATCAGAGAACAGGGGAGTGATGCTTATTAAGGTTGTTCATACCTACATCCTGCAAATGTATTTATAAGGATAAAAATACTAGGAATCTCAACTATTTGTTGCATGGGTGATGAGTCATCTATGGCTCATCAATGAGAAAAAAGGCACAGACATAGGCTTGTAAAGATAATTACTTAAGAAAATATATTGAGAAGCTGACATGTTTGGTTGATTTTAGAAAAAGACTAGTAGAAAGGTCCAAGTCTTCTTTTATGATTCTTCAATAGATTACCACAAAGGAAGACTTGGTCCAATGGATTTAATGAACCGTGCCCTACAATATATGGGGACTCAGTTGGACTCCATGTGCGCTGGTCTTATTTAAAGTTTAAATCATATTTTTGGGGGGGGGGGGGGGGGGGGGTCAATGTCTTTCTTAACATATAAGTCACCCTGGAAGTGAATCATTTCATTGCAGTACCTTCAACTGTCTTAAATTCATTGTGTATGTGATAATTGAATGCAGAATATCTTGAAATGGGGTTGTTGCTATTTTAATCCCATGTGTGGCAATAGATCCAATTTATGTGAGGAATACTCTGAGGGAAAATGAGCTAATTCTCGCAAATTTTGTCAAAGCAACAACATTTTGGTAGAATGAAGAATCTCAGACATTAAATATTGTTTTGATTGAATTTTGAGTATTGGCACTTATTGGTACTTTATCAGAAGATGACAATAGTGTTTATTTAAGACTAGATTAAACTAATTTTATATCCCAGTGGTCCAGGGGAGGCAGTTTATAGGTAAATGGTTCAGGGGAAAGACGTTCATTTTGTTTATTTGTTAGTTAGATTTTCCCCCGCCCCCTTTTTTTTGGGGGGCTATGCCTCTCAAAGATTTCTTTGGGACAAATGTCCAAGAGAATAAAATATTCTGATCAGTTGGAATTCCTTTTCAATCATACAGTCCTAACATGCATCATGCATTGTTTCTTTTTTTTATCAGGAATTGGAACTACTTTTCAATCATACAATGTGAACATGAATCACGTATTGCTTCTTTTTCTTATACTGACTGTGTGAGTGTGTGTAATTGAAACTTATTTAGCTGGCATAGTAGCTTTGTGATGCCAGCCCTCTTTAATAATATAAGATAAGATAAGAAAAGGAAAGAGCAAAGGCTCCTGCAATCTATGACTATAAGATAAGATGATGTGGTGATTTCAGAGTTTGTCCAAATTTACCTTCTGCATGAGATTACATCAAAACTGTCAAAATAAGCGGCCGCTTTCTTGAAGATAGCTGACTGAATTTCTTTTTTTAATTATTATTGTTATTACACACACGTGCGTGGCACACATATATATATGATACATAAGAGCTTTGAAATTTTTTTTGATTTACAAAGATATCCTAGTTTTTTCATCATCTGGATTAATCTAATGTGCCACGTGGAAGCTTACCTATTTTCAACAAAACCTAGTGATATATAAGCATTAAGATAGGTTTTTTTTTTCCCATAACTAGTCTAAGTTAAGCAACTGGTCGTACAATTACAACCCAGGTTGCATGCTGGTTTGGTCATCATATTATCCGTAGTGCACTGTGTATAAATGGTTTGTATGATGGAATCGACTGTTAGAGCTGATGTAGTTTTCTTCGATGCATCTGTCCTGCTTCTTAGGAATTTCACATGGAATGCTCCACAAAGGGATTTTTTTTCTTTTTCAGTCACACTACGCTTATATTGGCCCTCAAGATCAATTGCCTCTTCCTGCTCCACATCTCAGTTTGCAGCTGAATCGAGTGTTTAATCACTTGTCATACTCATGGAAACACAAGCAATATACCAGGCTTGACTGCATAATATATGAAATTTTGGGGAAGCATAGCAAATAGTAAACAAGAATGCTTGTTTTTTTTTTAGCAAAAAAAAAAAAAAAAATCAAGTTAAAATGTCTTACCAATGCTTGCTACTTTTAGGTCCTAATCATCGCCCTTTTCTTGGCTCAAACTTATGCTAATCACCACTCAATCTAAGCATTATGAATGTGAACTGTAAAAAGAAGCAATTTTATCCAATGAAATCTGAAGCTTTCTTAATATGAAATTAAATATCACAATTAACATGGATCTGAATATCCATAGCTTTTATTGCATCAGCTACTCTCTCCATTTTCATTGCACGGCTACCCTTCACTAAAACAACATCATTACAATCTAGCCTCTTTATGATTTCTAATGCAAGGTTTGCTGCATCATAGGCATGTACAGTATCTATCTTATCAAATAAATTCAAATTCTCAGCTGCTGCGAAGAACCTCTTCCCAACAAGGCCAACTAAGTCAATCTGGGAGTCACAACAATGGTTTAAAATCATCTGATGAGACTCAATCTCCATGGAGCCAAGTTCTAGCATGTCTCCAAGTATGGAAACCCTTTTACCACAGCAATCAATGCTTTTTAGTGAGTCTATGGCAGCTTTGGTGCTAACAGGATTGGCATTGTAGACATCATTTAGTATTTTGATGCCATTTTTGGCAACTTCAAGCTCCAACCTCATGTGAACAGGATAAAATCTTGAAAAGCACATCCCAACTTCAAAAAGAGAAGCCCCCAAGAGAGTTGTAACCGCCGCTGCTGCACATGCATTGAGTGCCAGATGCAGACCTGGACTAGGAATTAGAAATTCCACCCTGAATATAACCAGTCATTCATATGAAATTGTAAGCATGACTGCTTAAACTGGATTACAGGAATTATTGGTCAAAATAAATTGAGATATTTGACAGCTAAAAAAACCTTCTTCTTCTTTTTTTCTTTTTTTCCTTTTTTTGGGGGATAACGTAGGGAACCTTTTTAAAGAAGGGCCCTTGGACTTGCCTCTAGCCAATAACACCTAAAAACAGCATTGACATATGCTCAATTAAGCTTTTAAATATCCAAGAACACAATATCTTTCAAGGTCTGACAGTTGAGTATGGCGTTCCCCAAGCAATCTTTGAAGGAGATTCTGAGATTGTTACAAAGGCTTTGAACAACACAGAGGTTTGCATGGCACAATATGGCCAAGCTATTGAGGATGGTAAAATGGACTCAAAAAGGCTTCAATGGTGCTGCTTCAATCATATCCGAAGACAAGGCAACACTATTGCCCATGCATTGGCTCGTAAAGCTAGATCTATTGAGGGTGAACATTTATGGATCAGGTATGTCCCTACAGACATTCCACTATAACCCTTTCTATGTTTCATGAATAAAACTTCTTACTCCTTTTATGGTGGGGCTAAACATCCTTCTCACATTATCCTTAGCCAGGAAAAAAATGGTCATGAATGGTTTGGAAATTCCAGAATTTATAATGAAAAGCTATCAACAAATGAAGAATGCAGTTATCAACAACGGAAACCTATTTAAGCTGTTTTGTTCAACATTTTCTGCTCTATCTGCTCTCTTAGCTCATGCCTCATTGTTCTGCTATAAGCAACTAAAACACAATTAAGTGAAGAGTTTTTTTTTTTTTTTTTTGATAAGTACAATTAAGTGAAGAGATAAAACGCACTCATCGTCTTTCATTCAAATTTGCAAAGGAGATGGAAAGCAAAATGTGTTGATTCCCTCTCAAATTATTTTAAAATGAAGAAATGAAAAGAGGGAGGGGAGAGAGATAGCCTGTGGTATATCTTATAATGATCTTACTTCTCTTTATTTTTCTCTAGTCCAACTCGAACTCCCAGACCTCCATCAACGTTTTCAGCAACAATCAACCGAACATCACAGCCCTCACTCCGACCAAAGAGCACCTAATAAAGCCCAAAAAATGACTTACTACTGAATCCATATACCAGGGTTAATATTTTTTTTATCTAATGTAAACAATGATGAAATACAATGAATCCCAATTCATTTCATTAAATGAAAAGGCAACAAGTATACAGTTTTACAAAACACAACAGTAAAACTCCATTGTGGTTCAACCACGGATTACCCTTCAACATTCAGTTCAATATTTTCCCCACCAATAGTGTCATCAAGAATAAAACCAAAAGGCAATCCATGTGTGCATTTTATCATGTCGCTGTTAATTAAATGTTAGCACAATTCACTAATAGTCTGATACCATACCAGAACACCAACAGTCCAGTTGAAAGACTGTAGTGTTCCATATTCTTAGGGATATTATTAAACTTGATTAGCTATATGTTACAAGTAGAAAACCAAATCCAAAACAAAGCAACTTTATGAATTACCATTTAAAAAACAAACCAATTCAATTCCCACATATTTATAGTAAGTTAAACTACTAAAAAACAATACTTTGATCAAATATGAAATCAAATACTTGCTAGTTGCTAAGTTCACTCACCTTTTTAACCCCATATGGAATAGGAAGGCTCATAACTAATGGATCATCAGCATTCAAAACACACACATCCCCTGGCTTCGCATTCACTAGTATCTCCCCTTTCGCCATTGCAACCTCCTCTAAACTCGAAAAATTCTCCAAATGCGAAGCGCCCACATTCAAAACCACCCTTACAGACGGCCTAGCCATCCTTGCAAGCTCCAAAATCTCTCCCCTTGTACTCATCCCCATTTCCAAAACCACAACCCCTGCATTTCTAGGAATCCCAATCAATGACAAAGCAACTCCAATCCTATTATTCCAATTCCCGGGACTTTGATAAACTGGGTTTCCTAGACTTTCAAGAGCAAGAGCTATCATACTCTTTGTTGTAGTCTTTCCCACGCTACCAGTCACTCCCACTACTGCTCCATTGAACCTGTTCCTTGCATAACAAGCCATCTTCATCAATGAACTCACAGTGTCACCATTGATTTCCACAAAACCCTTGTCCCAATTCTCACAAACCCGGTTACCAATAACTCCGACACATCCTTTTTCTGATAATTCAGGGTTTATGAAATCATGGGCGTCGAAGTTTTGGCCAGCAATGGCAAAGAACCATTGATTGGGTTCAAGGGTTCTGGTGTCTGTAGAAATGGTTCCAGGAGGACCCCATTTTACAACTCTGCCATTTACAGCTTCAGCTATCTCTGTGGCAGTCCAGAAGAAGAGGGATGAGTTTCCTGGATCATGATAATGGGCATTTTGGGGGCAAGAATTTGTGGGGTTTTGGGATGCTAAAAGCCTAATGCTAAAATGGGAAGTGGGGTGCTTGTGCTTGTGCCTGTTGTGTGGTGTTGAATATGAGTATCTGGGTTTGGGGATTCTGGGTGCTTGAAGAAAAGAAGGGCTTGGACTTGGTGTTGATTTCATGGGTTCAATCTAAAACCCTAAACCCTTCAACTTACAGAAACACATAAGAAGTCTTTGTTCGCTTAAACAAATGAAGTTGAAGGCTTATGTGTCACTAAAACTGACAAAGTGTATGAGTATGAAGTTGAAGTATCACAATCTCATGCAGAGTGCTGTCTAATTGCATCCAATTTCTCTGCTACAGTTATTATATCTGCTACAGTTATTATATATTTATATTCTCAGCTAAAATTTAATTATTAAGCATTACATTAAGATTCGTTTGGATACTATTTATTTTGCTGAAAATTGAAAAATAATAAAAAAGTTATTGTTCACGCTCAGGTTACTGTTCATTTGCCTAAATGTAAGAGGCGCTGGTTAAAAAAAAAAAAAAAAAAAAAAGGCAAACGCAGGCCAAAACATCTAAATCCAATCGCATACTAAATTTTTGATAATTTGAAATTATTTCATACCAATCAAATAAGTAAAAAAAGCATAGTCCATAGATTTATGAATATATAATTGTGGGAGCATTTTTTGCTCTAAGGAAACTCATGTACTCCTTAAGCAATGTACATTTTTGCTTGTCCCACATTGGAAAGATTGTCTTCCTGTTTCTACCTTATAAGGGATGACCAATGGAGATAGAGTACCACTAGTTTGGTTATAGAGTATGATACTCTATTTCCATTTCATATGTACTTTAGATTCTAGTATATTTTTTAATATTTCCCTTTGATGTAAACAAACTTGAGAATGACTTAATTTTCTTTTGCACATAAATTAAGTGTCTAGATTTCACATGAAAGAGTCTTGGAGTTTAACTGCTTTGTATTAAGGTTAGAGTCAAGTTTCAAGATTTCACATGAATGAGTCTTGAGTCATGGCAGAATAGTATAATCAAGTTTGAACATGCAATAATTTCTTCTTCTTATTCTCAAAAAAAAAAAAAAAAAAAAAAAAAAAAATAGTCTTCTTCTTTTTTGATAATCTAGAAACTTCATTAATCAAGCCGAAGAGTCAACAATAATGCAATCAGTCTTACAAGCATCCAACATAACTTTTGGGGCTTCTTGCCTATTACAACAAAAATAGTTTTTAAGCCCAACAACAAGCTTAGCAGCAATGTGGGCTGTAAAATTAATACTTTTCCTAACCCAACTAAACTTACATCGAGAAAAGGACTTGCTAAGTTCAAGGAATGACAAAAGAACAGTAATTAACCAATCAACTTTCTTATAATGACCTGCAACCAGTTCTCTCTAGCAGCCATTTGTAAGGTCCAGAGAAAGGTTGTTGTCTCAGCTTGCAAAGGAGAGCACAACTCATATAACTAGGCCTAGACTTTGATCACTTTACCAAAACTGTCTCTGGCCACCACTAGGAGGGCAGTTAAATCATCAATTATAGTTGCATCCACGTTGAGTTTGACCATGCCTGTAGGTGGGGGTTGCCAAGCTTCAAGTCCTTGACTCTTTTAAATACCTTAGTCTTCTCATTAGCAATAACGAAGGCATATTCCTTGACTCTGCTATCTATGCTATAGTGATGACCATAATATCCACTATTGTTATCCACTAGTTCCTTAAACTCCAAATTAAGTCCAAGGTGGACACCATATGTAGTCATTGTAGTGAGCACATTGAAGCCTCCTCCCTATGAAGATAAGCACCTGAAAGGTGGGCAAAAGGATCTAGCAGTAGCACCAAATTGATAATATCTTCATTTAAATTTATTGGGTTATTGGGCAATGGTCTAAACATGTAATATGGTGATGAGCTTAGTTTGTATTTGAATTAAAATTAAATCAACCATATTTAAATATTTGATACTAGCCCAAATAGCTCATGGGCCTAGAAATTGCCATGGAGGAGAAAAACAGAGCCCAATGTAACGGATGAGATCAACTTGGATTCAATGCCAAGCTCACTTTATCACCGTGGTATCAACCATTAAGCACCCTGGTAGTCTTCACTCTTCACTTTGCAGTTTGCACAGACTAGCTTCTTTTTCTTTTCTTTTTATTTGTTTCTTACACAACCTAGCAGCTAAAATTAAAATCAATATATTGCAAACAACTTCATCAGGGCTCATTTGTCAACATTCAACATGGTGGCCATAAGAATTAACAGGCTGCGCCTAATTGAGTCAACATACACGGAATGGATAATGCTTTAAGAAAAAAAGAAATCATAGAGATAATACCGTGCACATGCAACAAAAAGTATTCTGTCTGCGACCAAACTTTAGATACAATGTAACATATAAATACAATGCACCCTTTGATTTGAAAAGTAAAACCACAACCACAATTTTCTTAGCAAACCTTGAAATTTCTTCTATGTTCACCTTATAAATCTCATGCACAGATGTATGCATCATCCCTTCCCTTTCCTAACACGTGAATTCCACAAAATTGTAATTACCACTCTATCAAAGAGTATGATGTATATTTCTGATATTTGAAATAATTACTGCTTCCCAGTAGCCATTCAAAGAAAAAAATAGATTACCTAGCCACCAAGAAGGTATCTCATGCCTTTGAATTTAAGTGGCATTTGAAAATATGAATTCATCAACTAAGATGGAAACATTGAAGAACCCTCCATAAAAACCACTATAAAAAACTAATGGCATGAGATAATCCCAATTCCCAATGATTTCACAGTTTGCCAGTATCAAACTAGTAGCCTTTCTTAATTTTAAGAACTATGCTAAGACCACAACTCACCACATGATGAGTTGTGAACGGTGGAGAAAAATTGATGAGTCTACAACTCTACCACTCACAACTTGCCATGTAACGAGTTGTACATGTAAAAAGTTGTGATTCTAGTAGTTTTTAAATTTTAATTGTCCCAAGCAAGATGATAAATTTAACAAAAGATTGAGTCCTAAATAAATCATATGATGAGTTGTTAATGATGGAAAAAAATTGGTGAGCCCATAACTCTACCACTCACAACTTGCCACGTAGCGAGCTGTACATGTAAAAAGTTGTGATTCTAGTAGTTTTCAAATTTTAATTGTCCCGAGCAAGATGATAAATTTAACAAAAGATTGAGTCCTAAATAAATCACATGATGAGTTATGAATAGTGGAGAAAAATTGGTGAGTCCACAACTCTACCACTCACAACTTGTCACGTAGCGAGTTGTACATGTAAAAAATTGTGATTCTAGTAGTTTTCAAATTTTAATTGTCCCAAGCAAGGCGATAAATTTAACAAAAGATTGAGTCCTAAATAAATCATAAATGACAATTCAATCTCTCAGGGTCATCCAAACGACTTTGGCTTAGTAAGAGATGCAACAAATTGTTCCCTTTCATTTTCTAGAAAGATAGAAAGAAATGCAGCCATTTCAAGAACTGCAGCCCTATGGTCTATACCCATTTGAGTAGCCATTACAGAACAAATATATACACAAATTTAACTCCTAATGTATTACAGAGGCAAGTTGTTTTGTATTCTTCTGTCAACAATTACAACGGATAATCACAAGAGAACATTCATGTTAATGTACTGAACCAACTGCCAAGACACCCTAAGTTCAAATAAATAAATCAGAGAGGATGGTTGATATAGCAAAGCCTGGTGGTTTAGATATGCTACTCAAAAGTAGTAAAAGATATAAATGGTTCTTTACATCTTGTGCCATAGAACTTAAATACCAACTACTTCTAAAGACTAATAATTGAGCTTAAAATCTTTATAAGAGAGCAAACTAGAACTATCCTAATTTTAAACACTGCCAACTCTTCCAAAGTCGCCTATACACAAATTCAGGTAATCTACCCATATGGCTTATTTAGAATGGATACAAAAATAGATAAATGACAAACATTAAACAACTTGTGCTGAATAAGCAAAAATGTTCAGGCTCTGATCTAAAGGATTCCAATAACCCAACAAGAGCACAAGCAATAGTCTTCTGTCCTGCATTCATGTTGCAACTAAATTGCAGATTACCTATGTGCAGATGTGTGAGGCATTGGATATGCCATTGTAGCCATGTTCATTGGTGCCCCAGAAACCATAGCTCCAGGAACAGGTGCTCTGACACCATATGCCATATGTGCTGTTGTAGGAAGATTTACCGGTGTACCAACTGCTGAGACAAGGGGTCCTCCTATTGGCTGACCTATGGTTGGAGTACCATACATGCCAACACCAGGGGGTCCAGATGGTGGCTGAGGGGGTTGTTTGGTTGATTTGCCAGAGGAACCTCCTGCAGGACTACCATTTGTTTGACCAGTAATCGGTCCTTGGGGTGCAGAAATATCCCCATTGCCAACACTAGTGATGTCATGAATGCTCGATCGCCTCCTATCTTTGTTCATTGAGTTCAAACGAATGAAGTACTTTTGTGCATGGCTTGCCACCTGTGTAGGTGTTCTCGTTACCACAAAGTTTCGTGATATACTTCGCCAGTCGCCTTTCCCATATTTGTCCAAACCAAGAAGAAATAACCTGATTGTTGAAAGGATACAAAAATTAGAATTTGCATTAAAAGAATAATATTACAACATTAGATCTGAAAAATGTGTGGTGTACAAAAGTGCAATAGATGTTACATTAGTATCTTCAACACTGATATATCCCTCTTTAGTCTTTACAATGATTAACCATTGTTTAATCAAGGTACCATCCTTTTTTTGATAAGTATAATCAAGATACCATCTTAAGACCATAGTTCCTCAATTTGTACATCACAACACAATTATGAAAGTCCACACTGACCACACATACACAGACAGTGGATTTATAGAGGCTGAATTGCAATACGCAAACACAGACAAGAAAGTGGCTGTGGGTTACATCAGGTTAAAATATGGGCAGAATTACTACAACACAAAGTAATTGGTTTAGGCAGATACTGTTTTTTATCAGTATGAATGGCCTCTGTTCTAAGAACTTTTCCCATGAAGACCAAACCATGTACCACCTGATATCCTCCACAACTGAACTTTAACTGACTGGCAACCTCAAAAAGAAATGCACTACATGAAATACTCAGTTCAGCGATAAAAAGACTGTAGAACTTCAGCAAATTTTAATCCAAATAGAGAGTAATGCAAACATTGTGGGAGCTAAACAAAGGACACTGATGACAGAAGAGGATGTAAAAGAATTAACCAGAAAATGTCAGTCAAACAAAAGTTACAAATTGATTAAATCTGGGGACAATATCCATTCCAGTCTAAAGAAAATGAATGGTGATGGCCAATGAATGAGGAGGTGACGTTTGGGCTAAAGCCCATTGGCAAGTAAATCCTACGGTTCCCAAAAGAACCTAGAAGCTAAAGGCAATTTTTATTGATAATAAAAAGTAAGGTTGTCTTATGATAATGCCATAATCTTCTTTCTATTAGAAGACAAAACCTAAACCCCCAAAAATTTTAACGACCTTTGATTCAGACTAATCATAACCATACTTTTTTTTTTTTTTTTTAATCAATAAGTAAAAATTTCATTGAACAGAAAAAAGATAAAGCAGTAGACAGAAAGTATACTAAAGAAAACAGAAACAGAGAAAATAAATATATAAAGGGACAGCAAATCAGAACCACAATCCTGTGGAGGAGAGAAAGCCTGGTTCCAGACAAACAGGTCGCTCACTAATTGCGTTTTGAGCTTGGCAACCAAAGAATCTTTGTCTTCAAAAACACAAAAATTCCTCTCTCCAATTAAGCCACATCAAGCAAGATGGAAATGTATCCACATAACCAGCCTGCCCTTTTTAACAGAAATACCAGTCCAACTAATTGTAACCATACATAATTAATACAAACCAAAAGAGGATCAACTATCCTAGAATAATCTAAATACACCCAACTGCTATATACCACATTATGTACTCATGCTACTACAGTAACCTGCTCAGTGACACGAATTATTTTAGCTTGCCAACCTGCATCAAACATTCAGCTCAACTAAATTCCTACTTGGAATCTTGGATGATTATTATATCTGCTTATGATGAAAATCGCTAAAGCAAATTGTGGCTCCAAAGCAAATGATGGATGTACTTGGAATTCAATTTCTTAGACTTTAAATGGCTTAAGGTTCATATACAAATCAAGATGTGATGGGGAACAATATTCTTGTTCTGATTTTCCCATCACCTATTGAATAGGCTACTACTCTAACAGATATTGCACTATATTTTGTTAGTACCAATTGGATCATTGAAGGGATTATAAAAAAAAAAAATATATATATATATATATATATATATATGGTGCTCCACATAGCACCATGGCCAAATAAAGTGTTTATCACAGCTATCACCAATATTCAGTGCATTTCTGCATTCATTATGGACAGCGCCATGGATTCAGACATGGTGAATAAAAGGATTTGTTTTTTAAAATAAGTAACAGGTGTTATTGAGATATAGAGGTATACAGCCCAAGTACACAAGAAGTATACAATACAAGCACCCACATTTAATCAAAGTGAATATTAAGAGTGAGATCATGTTTTCTTTTATAAGCTCAATATATATTCACCAAGGCCTTCCTTTCCATTTCAATAGGGAATTGTTATTCCTCTGCAGTTGCTATTACTGTGATTTTATAAAACAAAGGAGCAACTTGAGAAAACAGGGAACCTCGGTAAAGGTCTATGAGATGCGTGCAGGTAAAAATAGAGAACATAAATGATCAATGCACACTCAAACAGCATTTTTACAGTTCACCCAAAACAATGGCTAAATCCATAGAATTGTAATGATTACAAAAGGAGTTAAAGAGTCATCAGCATATATATCGCCCCACTGCTCGGGCTGCACACGTATAAAATTATAACAATGAGCCTAGGACGTCTACAAACACCAATTTTGTTCAATCCAAGGCCAGTCAAACCCCTGGCATAACCAACACAGCAGATCAGACCCCACACACATCCTATCACAACTAATCATGATGAAATCACTTTTACAGTGTTTTTACAGAAATCAGTGCATACTTCATGAGACAGTCAATTGTGTAACCTTGAATTTGCATATTTACTCAGATAACTAACTACACATCAGCCACATCTACAAGTTACAAACCAAACTAACGTGGAATTTCCCTCAGCCAAAGGAAGAAAGAGATGCGCACCATACACATGTAATCATGTTGTCAGCTAAAACTTGACTGCAAATAACTCTAACCAACTATATAAAGGTTGACTAACTGTCTCAAGCCCACTTACCCTTGAAGCCCTTTTACACCTTCGAAGGTACATCTCAAAAAATTACATCATTCAAACCTAAATTTTGGACGCAGCATAGCTTGAGATTATGGGAAAGTACCAAGAATATATGTTTCTGGTAGTATGGTTACTTAACAAGAGAGAAATAAAATCTGAAGCCAATCTCATCAGCAACTATCTAAAGGTTTGATGGGATTAACATGTTTAAGAGGAATCGTTATTATTGAATAAAAGCACAATTCTAAATTAAGCCACATCATCAACAAAGCAGCATAAAAACATGGTCAAATACCATGTTTACACTTGAGATGAATACAAAAGAGACCTTGACTTGAACACCTTTTTCTTTTGCGTTAAATAACTTGAACACATGATTAGCATTGGAATCCCCTTTCAGGCCATACTACTACAGCATACTAGTGAACTTGAAAATTGATTATTTTTGGGAAAAAATCATAAGATTAGCATAAAAGGCCTCAGCAACAATACTTCAATAAAGGAAGCTGTGCAGAAAATTGAAGCTCACTATAAGTCCATAACTAAACTACTTACAGTCATCAGAGTCAAAATGTTTTGTAAAATTTATACTCAGAAAAGACTTGTGCTTATAAAGCAGTGCTGTGTACAAGATTCCAGACCAGAAAATACAACTGAGCTCAGCAGCACACTATTGAAGTATAAAAGCACAAAAACACAATAATCACTAAAGTAATGCAACAGTAACCAATCTTTAGTTCTTAAACTTGGATACTTATCAGAAAGAAAAGTTCTCAACCATATTAGATACTTTTGAGGGTTCCACCTAAGAATATATACAGGGCCAGAAAATATATACATGAAAACAAAGATACCTGTGTTCATCTTCTGTCCACGCAATTCCCTTACGGCGTTCCTGATCTGACTTTGATACCTTACTTCCATGATTAGACTCACTGTTATAGTGCCCCAAATGGCCACCCTTCTTACCCGTTCCTTCGTCACCGCCATGGCTTGTTGAACCCTCTGAAGTAGAATTATAGGCAGGCAGAGGCACACAGCCAGATTCAATCTGGTTAAGATCATCAACAAGAAGCTCATAGTGATGTTTAATCTCTTCTAGGGTTTTCCCAGGTACATCAGCTGCAATTTTCTCCCACCGATCTGAAGCATCTTCAGAATAAGTTGCCAGGGCATTCTCAAATGCCTTATCTTGCTCTCTAGTCCACTCGGAGCTACTACCAGCCTCGTCCACAGTCATCTAGCTTTTCTTTCTATGTTTTTTTTTTAATCCACTATCCAGAATTGAAGCCACAGGAAGAAGAGGGAAAAGAAATACACCAAAGCTACTGTTTACTGTTTAGTCTAGGCTAAACCCATCTCCAAAACCATGAACTTTCTAGAGTTGCTCTTGGAAATCAGATCTGAATTACTCTTATAGTAGGCTTTCAATACAAAAACTTTGATGGTGAGCTAAAATTATGGGATGCAGATATTTCAGACTATAGAGGTAAGCAAAGAAACAGACCCAGAAAACGCCAATGAAACGGAAGCAGAGTTCGCCTCCAATAAAAATCACAAAACTCAGTGAGGTATGTGAAGAGTTCAATGGTGATTTGCTCCACAATTCAAGACTTGGACTTTAGTGAATAGCTGACCTATTGATGAATGAAAAGGCAACGTAGCTCAGTTAGACGGTGAGAAATATCTGAAAACCATAAAAATGAAAGATGCAATAAATGGCAATTTTAAACGAGGGGTGAAAATAGAAATTAATGCAAACGGTGAATTCAATGGATGGTAAATACCAAATAGGGTTTTGGATTGTGAAATATGAAATAGACCATAGAGAAACAAAACAAAGAAGAAATCCCCAGAAGATTATAATTGATGAGAAAGAGCATTCAAGTTGCCAAAATAAAAATCCAGTAACCAAAAGCTTCACTGAAAACAACAGCTTTAACAGCACAGGCCCACAAACTTTTATCCTTCTTCTAGAACCCTTATATTACCGTTTAAAGCTCAAGTTTACAGATTACACTATATCCTTCATATACTTTGCTTCCTCTAGCTATTAACACATACAGTAAAACCAACATAAACTACATATCAACTCCTCAAATAGCTAACAACACAAGTCATAAAAATTTAAACTTTCTTTCATCAAAGCAAAAAGATTGAACTTTCTTAACAGAGATGGAATGAGAATGCCAGAAACCAATGTAAATCTAGGTCCTAACATCAAACAGATTACCAAAAAAATGAAAATTTCAAACAAAGATTAAAATCCAACTAGAAACTGTAACTTAGAGAGTAAAGGGTGTCCTATTTTAATCACACTCCTGATTCTGAGATGTTGGATCCTAACTAGTTTTAGGAAAATCCCATCACAAAATTCTAACCCTTTTTTTAAGTCAAAAAAAGACAAACAGTAAAACCCACTAAAGGAGTTGGGGGTTATAAACCGTATGTGTTGGAAAATACTGACTCAGTGATTCCTGAGATTTTAAAGTTAAACCCTTGATTTGAAATACCCACGTCAGAATATGTACCTTTTCACTCAATGTTTAACCCTCAAACAGTAAATTGGGGGGGCAAAAAAACCAACAAAAATTACTTAAGATTCAAAGTACACCACTATCTGGACTCTGACAGTTTAACCAACAATCATAAGCCTTTATCTTTCAGATTCTGCTAAAGAGACTGTATTAACAGGGAAGTAAAAAACCTAAGTCAGGATTGAGTGTGCTAAACCTTACTCCACCCCTTTTCTCTGATAAAAATAACCCCAAGTTTACTTCTTTTTTTAAACAAAGAAAGGCTTCTAATTTAGAAACTTCTCTGATTGTGTATGTTTTAGACTACAAATTGACAAAAACACTGAACATATATAAAATAAAGCAGAATTATGAGCCTAATAAGAACAAATTAGGAGCATTCCAGAATCCAGTAAATCAAAAACAACAAGACAAAAAGACCCATTTGAAAAATAAATAAATAACAAAATTATGGTGTAAACAAAAGGAGTCTAAAATGGGGTGAATTACAAGGGGTAGACATAGAAATAATGGGTGATGTTGATGGTTTATCCTGAAATACACACAAAAGGAGGTGCAAAGGATGGGTCAATTGGTCCCATCACCACCAACCACTTTGCTACACATAGGACAGCTGGGATTGAAAAAGGCCTCAACCCCAAGTTGCAAAAACCCACTGAATCTGCAATACCCATTAATATCTGACAGATAACACACCAAGAGAGAGAAGAACCCAACAAAGAAGAAAAAAAAAAAACTGCAATCTAATGTTTCTTTTAATTTCTTTCCCTTTCTTTTTATCCAAACAAACAAAAACAATTACATAAGATGTCAGAAGATGAGATAACTATGAACAGTTGCAGAGAAAAAACAAAAAACAAAAAAAAAAATATAAGAAAAATAAAAAAAAGAGCATCATGGGTGAATGAGAATCATCACCTTTTGCGTTATTTCTGGAACAGGATGATAGAAAATCATGCAAAAGTTTCAATCTTTTGCCACTGCTGGCGTTGTTTCAGTTCTTAGACTGTCGCACAAAAAAGAGTCAAAAGACTATCTATATATATTTATATTATATATATATTTGTTATATATCCAAATATCAGGGACAGGCCTGCCCTGTCACCAATTTGGGTCCTACCATTATTAAAATTTACTGTCCTTTTTCGTCTTTCCCTTTATTTTTAGGATAATATTGATATTTCCTAACTTTTTTCTTTAAAAAAATTAATAGTATTATATATTATAATATCCATTTATCTGTTCTTTTTCTCTTAAATTTTTTTTTTTAATACTGAATATTTTAACAAACACAAAAAATAAGGGGAGAAAGTTTTAAAGAATATTAGCTTAGGTAAGTTGTGCAATAATGTTAGCCATTCAATGATCTATTTGCATTGAAATGTTCTAACAATTTTTTATTTTGTATTTTAAGAAAATAATTGCCTGCAAAAGTTCAATAAACATATGATTTTTCTTATGTAAAATATAATTTCATAATTAAGATAATTATTAATAAATAAGCATTTATTATGATTGTATTTTTATATGTAGACTTCCCATTCTAGCATTGCATATTTTTTTTGTTATATAATATAATAATTATGGTAATTATTAATTGACATTTATTATAACTTTATTTTGGCTAAATTATGTATTTGGTCCTTTAACATTTACAATATATGTCATTTTGGCCCTTAGCAATTTAATTATGTCAATTTAGTCTCTAATATTTTGATATTATGTCTAAATAGTATATGTTAATAAGTGATGAATATAAAATAATAATGTGGCTAAAAGTTTTATCCAAATTTTTTTTTTTTTTTTTGTCATCTAAGTTGCCAAGTAGATTTCCATGTATTTTTTATTTAAAAATTAATAAAGCTAAACTTAACACAAACTAAAATCACCGACACATTTGTTATTTCATATAATTGGTTCTATAGACTATCAAAAAAAAAAATGGTTCTATAGATTCTTCTAACAGTTTGTATTATGATAATTTTAATCACATATTTTTTTAATCTAATTTTTTTACTTAATCTTCGCATCACATAAACACACTACCAACTAATATAAAATAAAACATTTCTCTTAAAAAACAAAACAAAAGGTGCTCCTAATTCATAAAATCCCTAATCCTAGTGGGACAAGAATTTTGTTTCACCCTTTAACACACCTTTATATTCTTGTAAAAAATGAAAAGAAAAAAAAAAAAAGTAAAACACACTTTTATTACTATTTTGTATGCAGGTGGGGCCACTGAATATGCCTTTCTAAGATTTATTTATTTATTTATATAAAAAAAAATTTTATCTAATAAGTTTCCTCCTTTATTACTTTTGTAATCATTAATTTTACACTGTTTCCCTTTTGATATTTTTTTTAAAATATGGTAATTGGTCAACAACTGAATATTTGAATTAGTGCATTTGCTCCAAAAAAAAAAGAATTAGTGCAAGTTGCCACGCGCTGAAGTGAACGTAAAGATTAATGTATTGCTACGTCAGCACAACATCAAGCTTCACGGACTAACAATTAACAAAAGCACATGATCCGCTTGTGGTTGTGAAAATTATTATGGCCCATCCCCTTTTTTTTCGCAATTAATTCTCCTCCCACAACAGGATTTCTATGACCCCAATTCCTTTTTTGTCTTTTCCTTCTTCCCTTTTTTCTTTTTCTTTTTTTTTAACAAAAAATGAATAAAGAGAGGGGAGTTATGTGGCTTTCCTATTTGGACGTAACTATAATAGCATTTCACTCTCTCTCGAGCTAGATCCCATACTTCTGGTCTATGAAAAACTTACTTGTTACCTTTAGATCGTTTGGGATGAAGATGAAATAGAGGTGTCAATTCGGGTTAGTGTGTTGGGTTCATGTCGTGTCGAGGTAGGGGTATTCAACTAAATTGCTCAACCCTAACCCAACCTATTTAATAATCATGTCATGATCCTTCAACCTTAACCCGACCTGTTAATAAGACAGGTTGACCTGACCCAATCCATTTGACACGCTTAATAAACAAGTCGTGTTGGATTGACACGAATGTAACACAATTCATTTTAATCTGCATAATATTAAATATAACATCTATCTATAAATAATTTTTTTTACATTCCAAAAAGTAGTGCATACACTTCAAGTTTTCAACCCACATTCAAAATAATATAGTTTAACAAAAATATAATATTCATCTAGAAATAGGTTTTTTACACTTCAACTCAAATTCAAAATAACAAAGTTTAACAAAAATAAAATAACATAGTTCAACAAAAATATAATATCCTTGGAACTCGCCAAATGCTAAGTATCAATATTGAAAGAATTTGAGCAAACAGTAGACTAATCCTGACTATGACCACGATTACCATCCATAGATTCTTTGTTAATGTCCAATTCATAACATCTTCCAAAAACTCATCCAATTTCATTTGTGCAAGTTCTATGCCCAAAAAAAAAGTATCAGTAGTTCTAGGGTCTGTAAAGTTTCAATTTCCAATTATATTCTTTGTAAATTTTTGTAATTACTCACTTTTCTTTTTAAATTTAAAATATATGTTAGATATAAAAGGTATTTGAAAATTTTAAAATAAAATAAATATTTATTTGTTATATGAGTTAAACGGGTTGTATTAAATGGGTCATTTCGAGTTGATACAAATAAATTGACTTGTTAAACGTGTCTATTTCAGGTTACGCGAGTTGACCCGCTTATGACACGTTTCTTATTGTGTCACTTTCGGGTCGACCTATTTATGACCCAAACTCATTAAGGCCCAACCCTAACCCGAAAAAACCCGTTTCGGGTTTGTGTCGGGTTTGTGGGTTGAGTTGAACATTGACACCCCTAAGATGAAATATGAAGAATACCAACCATGATTTTAAAAAGGGGACCAAGGGCAAAACCAGATTTGCCTCCAGTTCCTAGTTTTTGACCGATTTTTTCGAGTTTGACCAGTTTTTTTGGTTTTTACCCAGTTTTTGGCATTTCTTAAGACCGAATTGGCCTCTAATTCCCGGTTCAACCGTTTGGACCGGCCAATCCAATCTGATTTTTAAAACCATGATACCAACATACAGTTAGTTGTTGAAACTCGAACCTAAGTCTTAAAACTTGTTAGCCCGATATCTAACCAACTAGGCCACCCGAATGTTGGTTTTTTGTCTAATTTTTTAGTAGTACATTTTATTGTCATCATTTTCAAGAATTGAAATGGAGAAAAAAAAGTTGGTTTAGAAGATGGAAATGTTTCTACTTTCTACCATTTCTTTTTTTGTGTTTTAAATTTTAACAAGTTTATTAAAGATACAAAACTTTTCACAATTTTTTTTTCATAATGGTTGAATTGATATGTTGTGACTTGTGATTGATAATTTGGTAGTAATAAACATATTTCTAGTGGTGAAAGCATGTGTAACTCTGTGCTTTTGTTTGTTATATTAGGGGTGTGCATGGGTCGAGTAGGGTCGAGTTGAGAAGTTTTTTCAACCCAACCCAATATGGTGGGTTAAAAAAAAACCAACCCAACCTTACTTAGACCAGGGGTTCAATCCAACCCAACCCAACCCAACCCACGTGGATCGGGTTGGGTCGGTTTGACCCATGGGTTGGACAAATTTTTTTTTTTTCATTATTATTATTAAATTGGCATTAGAACAACACCACTACAAATAAAAGCAAATTTATAACCAAATAATTATGAGCATAACACCAAACAAACACAAACTATATAAGAAAAACTTAGGATTTGGGTTTTATTTAGGAAGAGGGGCAAAAAAATAAATAACAAAATTATAATATATATATATATTTATAATTTAAAAATGTATTAAATATAGGTGGGTCTGGTTAGGTTAGACGGGTTTGTAAATCTGATGACCCAAACCCAACTTGAACCACTGTAAAAATAAAAATAAAATAAAATAAATTCATGACCCAACCCAACCCATCATCTCTTAAAAATTGACCCAACCCAGTAAGTTGGGTTAAGTCGGGTTGGTTTTGGCTAGTTGGCAAGTTCATTGCACACCCCTAGTAATATACAGTGCCAGCTCAATGGGTGAGCTAAATAGGCAACCGCCTAAGGCCCCCAATGAAAAAAGGCCCCTAAATTTTTACCAATAGGTATATTCTTATACCAATAGAAGTATTAATTAAGCCCTAAATATTCATCAAAAAATAAAAAGTAGTTGTTTTTTATCAAAGAAAAACTAGTTAAAGAAAATATTTTCATTGGATGGGTCAATTATTTAATCTCTCACACATAAATGTTAAAAGAACTCATTAATCTTACACTAGTAAATAAATTTATACTCAAATTCTATTTAGAAATATCAAATATATAACTTTATTAAAATTTTCAATCATAATTTTTTATTATTTGGTTACTTCATTCAATGAATAGTGTTTATTCTAGTTGTATAGTCATTCAATAATGCGATGGGTTCGTTTTATTTTGTAATTTTTTTTCTAAAAAAATAGATTTTAAATGAAAAAAAAAAAAACAAAAGTTATATAAATATTCTATTAATATTCAAAATATAAGAATAGACCTCACTTGAAGTTGTCGCCTTAGGCCCCACAATACCTTGAGCCGGCCCTGGTAATATATAGCTTTAACTCTTCCTTTTTTATCTGTGTTCAAGAATTTTAGGTCCTATTAAGAGCTTTTAAGATTAGCTTCCCACATCACCACGCACCCTTGACTCGACAGTCACTCCACAAGTATTAAATATTTGTGGGGTGTGAGAGATAAGGGTTGGAGTTCAGGTCTTCAAGATAGAACTTTACACACATATACACTTAGATTAGGTAAGAGTAGAATTTCTATCATATCTAAAAAAAAAAAATCAGCTTCCCACAAACCCTTACACATGGCACATGCATTGCTAATGATAGATTTTTTATTATGAAAATAAATAAGAATTATCAACCATGTACTTAAGATAATGGAAGTCACATAATCCAACGATAGGTCCACAAAATTGAAATACACAAAAAGGGAAACTTTAAGCTTCCAGTTATACAGGTTTTTTGTTCACAAAACACACAATCCCACTTCCAAGCTAAATCGAGCAACCCCAGTCTCCAGAAGGAACAAAATTTGACAAAGACCTTATCACCACCCCACCACTCTAGCGCTTGTGGAGAAGCTAGCCCAAAGATTGTTTGACAGGCCTATGAGCTATGGCCCATGGTAAAACAATCATTGGAAGCTAGAAAATGTTGGGCTTCTGAATGCAATATATATAAATTTTTGTTTCAAAACTCAAAACTATATAAATCCAAACCGGCACAATTATGTAATAGTCTAATAATGTACTCTGGGGTCTAGTTCTATTTGAAATAGGATGCCAAAATTACAATAACAAGGCCACGCCCATACAATTGGGCCTTCACCATGTGGGCTGGACCAAGGTGTTTTATACGCCTGAACAACATTTTCTTACAATTAAAGTGTAATGTAATTACTCCTCAGGCTAATGTTCATATTTTTCTTTTTAAGTAATATGGACTTTTTGAGGACAATAAGACTTTACTTTGTCTTGAGTCCCTTGCACAGTTGCACCATTGTTGACATAGAACTTACCTTCACAAGATGTGATAGAACGAGTTGGAAAATAGTTTTTTTTTTTTTTTTTTTTTTTTTTTTTTGAGAATGAAAGACATGAACTTTATTAACTAAAGCAAGCCAAATCAGCTTATACAAGATGCTAAATACATGGTGAAATATCTTCCATCCACACTAAAAAATCTAGTATACTAATAGTATGTCTAGCCAAACTATGTGCTACAAAATTACCTTCTCTTTTTGTATAAGAGTAAAGCATTTTGTCAAATTTTTGGGAAAACATTTTGATATTCTCCAGTAAAAGGCCTGAAGGAGATAAAAGGATACTCAAACTCTTTCAATGCTTTGATGACAGCCATAGAGTACCCCTCAAGGATAGCTCGCCTTACGCCCAACTCGCTTGCAAAAACTAAGGCTGTTGCTGCTACCATTGCTTCAATCTCCATTACACTGTAAGCTTGGGACAAACGCTTAGTACAAGAGCCTAAAACCAACCCATTTTCATTCTTGACCACCACGCCTATCCTTGATTTATTTTCCTTTGAGAATACCTCACCATCAAAATTTATTTTAACCAAGTTCACTAGAGGAGGTAGCCATTTTGTTTGTAGATGGTGACCACGAGGCTCAACTTGTGATTCAGTGTCCGATAACTTGGAGTGGTATTCAGTCAAAGAAATTCGTGATACCTCAACAATCTAGTGAAGCATTGTGGCAGGTGCTTGGACCCAAACCTGATTGTGCTAGTGCCAGATTGACCAGACCGTAAATGCGAAGAGCTCGAGTTGTTTCCCTTCTTCAACTATCCATGACACCAACTGCTTAAAATCGACGAAACCAACTTGACTTCTAAAATCCCACAAGGTTTGATCATCCCACACAATATCGATCTCTAAGCAAGACCACAACGCATGCAATGGACTTTCAGTATCAATTCTGCATCTGTCACATATTGGGTCGGTGATGATAGTTCTTTTGATCACCAAAAGCTTACTTCATCAGCATGGCATTACAACAGGCCCTCCACATAAAATTCTTCACCTTTTGGGGCACACGCATAGCCCAAATACCTATCCACAAATTTTTATCTCGAAGCGGTGGTACCTGGGGTAAGTCTAACCGTTCTACTTCTTCCTTAAGGAATCTATAGCCTGATTTACTGCTGTACTCGCCATTGCTCAAAAAAGGCCAATAAAGAACACCCTCTGTTACCTTCTTGCTTGGTGGGATTTTTTTATCAGCTCCGCATCTTCCTTCATGAAAAGTCCATCCACCAGGTCCGTGTGCCATTGTCTTGTGCTAGGATCAATGAAGCAACTCACCATGATGTGTTCAAAGTCCTCAATGGGGCATGTAGGCAGGTATGGAGGATTTTTTCTTGATAGCCGCCCATGCTGCCATATATTTACTTTCTCACCATTCCCAATCCTCCATCTTGAGCCCTTTTTGATGACTTCCCTTCCTACTAAAATACTCTTCCAAGCATAAGACCCTATTCTTGAAACAGAAGCCTCCATGTTTGTAGTATTGCGGAAAAAACGTGCCTTGAATACCTTGTAGAAGAGAGAGTGTTTATTGTGCAAAAGTCTCCAAGCTTGTTTTGCTAACAAGGAGTCATTAAACATAGCTAAGTCTCTAAATCCTATTCTGCCGACTTTGTCATCTCTTCCCACTTCACCCAATGCACTTTCCTCCTATCACCTTGTTGTCCCCACCAAAATATCTTTATTAACACTTCAAATTCATTGCACAAACCAATGGGTATTTTAAAACATCCCATGGTGTAAGTTGGAATAGCTTGAAATGACTGCCTTCAACAGTACCTCACTACCAGCTTGAGATAGTAATTTCCCTTCTCACCCTTGCAACTTCCTCCACACTCTTTCCTTAATGTAGCTAAAGCTCACTTTTTTTTTTTTTTTTCACAAGAGAAGGGAGCACCAAATATCTCTCATATTGCATAATTTCTGAAACACCCAAAGCCACCTTGATTTCATGCTTCACATCAATGGAAGTGTTTTTGCTAAAAAATAGTGATGTCTTGCTCCTATTAACCTTTTGTCCCAAAGCCACCTCATACATATTCAAAATTTCTAAAACCTTGCCACATTCTTCCATAGTTGCCTTGCAAAAGAGTAGACTATCATCTGCAAAGAGCAGATGGGTTAGTTTAGGTCCACTCCTACAAAGAGAAAACCCATGAATATCACCATTACATGCTACTCACTTAATAAGCCCATTCAACCCTTCCGTACAAACCTTGTCACCTATGCAGTCTGTTTGCCAAGTAGGACTTTTTTATTAGTGAGTTGACAGCAAGGACCAAAATGGATATGATTTTATGTTTTCAAGGAATAACATAGGCCCAAATCAAATTAGGAATCAAAATGAGATTATGTCCAAAATGTAGGAACCAAAAGTATATTTTTGACAATAAATATAAAGGGATGGTTCTGTCTAGACCTTTCTCTCTCAAGTCACAATATACTTTCTTGTCATTGTTTTCTTTTCTTTCTTTTTTTTTTTCCTCAATAAAATATAACTTTCTCTAAAGGAAAAAATAAGTTGAACCCATAGTTTAGGCAAGAAATTATTCTTTCTTTTTTATCTGAATGTCTCTCGTAAGTCTTTTATCTCTCTCTCTTCGTAACATGTGAATGCTCTGACCTAAAAAAAAAAAAACTAAACAAAACTAAACAAAACTTTTTAGACAACATAAAATGTCACAATTTATTCTACAACTGTCCACATGTCAAATTATGAGTAATGAAAAAAAAAGTGATGGATACATATGAAAATGACAGATAATGAATTAAACTCTGACACGTAGAATAGTTGTGGCAAAAACTATAAGAGTCCATACAGTGGAAGAATAATATTACATTAACAAGTTAAAAATTGTTGTAATAATAACTTAAAAATAGTAAATTATTGTATCATCAATAATTAGTTGCAATAACTTATAATTATCAGTTACAATAGAGCCTTTAATACCTAAAAGTATTAAATGAAGAAATCTTTGCAATAACTTTATACTAGTTATTGTTGCAATTTATTGCAACAAAAATTTCGAGTTGATCTTTTATTGCAACGAAGCTATCATTTTTATTGCAACGAAGCTATCATTACAATAACTTAATATAAATTATTTTACAATATTGTAATGACGATAATGAAGTTGCAATGAATATATCATTGCAATAACCTGATATCAATTATTTTATAATTTATTGCAATGACAAAAATGAAATAATTATTTATTACAATCGAGAGATGGATGATTAGGGATTGGGATGCGTCTTCTACTATATGGAAAACTTCAAGTTGGAAGAATCCATGTTGCGTGTTGTTGCAAAATTCTTGGAACATAAAAAAACATGTCTTTCACTTCAATTGGTTTGAGATGTGCCCCATGGTGGAGGAATTTGGCGTCATCACGGGTAAAAAACATGAGGAACGTCCTATTCTTGGTTTACCACTTTGATCCTAAAAAAAATTCTTTGCAAATATTTGAGCCACCCTTTGCAAGATATGGAGGAGGTGGTTGATAAAGACTTCATTTTCGATCTAGAACTTCTGATAGTCCTGTATTGGAAATACCATTACCTTTCAGACACATGTCTTGGGTCTATGAGAGTGGTGATCTTAACAGCTTTCTTTTTCGTGAGTGACCTAGCACCAATGATCCTTGCTGAAACTTTGATGGGGCTCGATAAAGTGGCCAAAGGAGAAACCCAAGACTTTAAGGGAAGTCCTTTGTTGTTGCAGGTAAGTCTCTAATGTTTTCAATCTTACGAGCTCTTTTTTTTTCCTCTTATTTTTTTGCACGCACCTGTACACCTTATCCCGACAAGCATCCTTCAATAGAGCCTTTACTAACTAGAAGTATTAAATGAAGAAATCATTGCAATAATTTTATACCAATTGTTGTTGCAATTTATTGCAATAAAAATTTTGAGTTGATCTTTTATTGAAATAACTTGATTCAATTGTTTTACAATTTATTGCAATAACAATTGTGAATGACCATCAATGGTAGCAAATCTGGGATTTTCATCAAATGGATCTTGATCACCATATGGGTCTTAACCTCCCACAGCCGTGTCATCAAAGAAATCCACCTAATCAAAAACACTCTTTGGAGAACACAAAATACCAGAATCAACAACTGGGTCTTGATCCTCATTTGGGTCTTGACCCCTATGTCCGTGTCATCAATTCCATCAAAGAAATTCACCTGATCAAAAACATTCTTTGGAGAACCCAAAATACCAGAATCAACAACAACAGAGGGTGGTCTTTCCAAAGTCAAAGCCAAACCCCTCTCCTCCTTCTTATTCTTTTTGTAAATTACACAGAGAACCAAGTCAGAGCCCTTTTCAGCAACACTAAACTCATGCATTAACCAATTAGTGGTCTTCTTCTCCTTACCCTCACCCTTCACCCTGAAATTCAACAATTTGTTGAACCCAATAATCGTCTTCCCAAACCTAGACCCAGAATCATAGATTTTCTTGGTGGAACTTTCATGCCAAGTCCCATAGGAACCAACAGAACAAAGCACACGATTCTTCCCCCTCTTTTACATAGTGAAGAAGTAATGCTTCTCATCATCCAACACTGTTGTCAAGTTCGTATAGAAATCCCATGGGGGTTTATCGTATACTTCATCGGAAAAGCCGATGATGTCCAAAGCCAAAACCTCATTTCGAATCTCTAACCTTATCCCAAGTTGATCTTTTATTGCAACTGTTGGAAATAAAAGAGAAATAATACCTGAATTTTCCTTGGAAATTACACAATTTGATTTTACCAAAAGAGGTGGCAGAGATGAGGTATTGATTAAGTCACTGCCTTGAGACAAATTGTGCCGTCTATGATATATCCGATGTAGTTAGACAAATAGTTTTTGCACGTTGCGTCCAGGAAACAACAATCCAGCCACCTTTGCTGATTATCCTTGTGAGCCTACACTGCTCGTAGGATATAAGCTCTCTATAATACTTTCTTTTCCCAAAAATTTTTGTAAAAGATAGAATATTTTTGTGAGTAGTAAAAAGCAATAGATGTTAAGTGTTTAGGACAATAAAAAATTGTTTTTGAAGGGTTTTCAACTTTGTAATTCAAAAATAATGTGAGTCTACTACTTTTTTTTCTTTCCATATATATATATATAGCTGGACCTTTAACTTGTCCTTAGCCAAAAAATAAAAAAGATTTGATATCAATTAAATGGTCATAAAGGTATTGAAATCAATATCATGAATAGCTTTCTTTTTATACATATATTTTATATATAAACCGGTCAAACTATTTGCCAAAGTGTATGTTGAGGTGAGGTAAGTTAGTTGACAAATCAAGTTTGTCATAACTCATAATGCCATTAAAACAAAATTTATAGCCCCTAACGTGGCTGTGTTTAAGCTGTCAAATAATGTTTTTCTTTGAAACTTTGACTATACACCTTAATTACAACCAAGAATGGAAATTAATATATAATGCTATAACCCATCAACAATAAATTATATAAATATATATAGTTGTACAATATCTAATACTTTCTATCTATAACGTTGCTATTAAATATATTAAAAGAAACATTTTAAAGCAAAAGTTTATAAAGGAAAGTATACTAAAAGTTGACAATATATGGTATTAAAATTCACATTAATTTTTAGAGATTTCCTAATTAAAATCATTGACAATAGCTATTCAAATTTTGAATTATATTTGAATTTTCAAAATTTAGCAATCAATGTATTTAACATTAAGGGATAATTGATTTCCTCAATTCACATAAATGAGTATTAAAATAAATATGATATTTTTTATAAAAATATCCAACAGCAACAAAGTTATCATTACAATAACTTGATATCAATTATGTTACAATATTGCAATGACAATTATGAAGTTGCAATGCATATATCATTGCAATAACCTAATATCAATTATTTTGTAATTTATTGCAATAACAAAAATGAAATAATTATTTATTACAATGAAGAAATGGATGATTGGGAATTAGCATTTTAGCTGACTATGCCACGGTGTGCCATTGATCCCTTTTGAGTTGGCATTTTAGCTTTCTAATGCCACCCTCTTTAGCTATACCAATATAAGAAAAGAAAATGAAAAAAGCACTTTCATACCAAAATTGTGACATCAACCAACTTTCCTGTATAAGATATGATACCTCAAACTGCCCAACTGCATAGCCACTTTCACCTAAATGGCTACGAGTTGAATGACTTTATCTGGTTTGTGGGAATTCATTGCTAAAGCTCACAAGAATTATTTTCAACTTTAAATGCTTGATTAGGTAAAACTTCATCACGAAGTCACAAATAGGTAGGACAAGAACACACGTGCTTATCTGGAGTACAATTAATCTTTTTATTAGCTTTCTTTATTTTTATTCAAATGGGCAAGTTGGCCTAAAAAATAAAGATACCTCATCTCCTTTGCAAATGCCCATGTTAGCATTGAACCAATAGAGTAAAGTATGCTTTTGTGTTTGTAAGAAAGGGAATTGCCACACATATCCACATAGGACCTTTTACCCCCCACAAGGCCATTGCAGTGGAGTTCTAACTTTTTTTATAATGTATCGGTTAATTAAATTATTACTTATTGTTTATTAGTTGCTTCCCCCAATTAATGGGAAATTCTTAGCTAGTTCGGACCAATTAAAATGAGACACCTAAGAGAAAGTGCTGATATCATTTAACAGGAAACCAAGTCAGCAATAGAGTTAATGGCGTTTAGTGTGTTGCTATTCCGTTAGGTTCAAATTCAAATCTCAGCCCTTCAGTTAATCCAACCGTAGAGAAACATCATTAATTCACGTGAAATGGGAAAACCCCTATTCTCTAACCCGCCTCTTTTCTTTTCTCAATTATTTCAAAAACTCTCACTCTCCCTTTCTCCCTCCTCCTCCTCCACTTTGCTCTCTCTCAACCCAGCCAAGGCTGTTGCCACAATCACCTTTACGCGAAGTCGCGTCGTTGCACGACCCACCTCTCGCACCAACTAGTGTCGTGGCCTCTTTCCCCTACGATTCCTTTTGCTCTTCTCTCAACCCCAACTGCGCTGTCGCCAATGCCATTGCCCCGTAAGTTTTCTGTTTTTCTCTCTCTGTCATTTTTTTAATTGATTTATTTTAATGAGCTCTGTTTGGTTGCTGGGAAAAAAGAAGAAAAGTAAGCTTTGTTTTGTGGGATTCGTGGATTGTGTTGATCTGGTCTCTTTCAGAAGCTATGGCATTTATGGGTTTTTTCAAATTGTTTGGGCCTGTGGTCTACTTGGCTTTTATTCTTGAGTTGTATTCTGTAGCCTATAACAGTACAGTCATGTTTAATTTTGAGCTCTTGTAACGATGTTTCAATTTTGAATGAAATGATTACCGTAAATATTATATAATGGAAAATGGAAAAATTCATATGACTTGCATGAGTTAAGGAAAAAGACATGAAATTATGACATATAATAAAAGGAGTGATCTTTTTTTAAGCACCTATTATGATTGGGAACTTTGAGTGCATTGTCTCTTTTCTAAAAAGTCGTAGTTGTGCACCATC
Source organism: Quercus robur (assembly GCF_932294415.1). Classification (NCBI taxonomy): domain Eukaryota; kingdom Viridiplantae; phylum Streptophyta; class Magnoliopsida; order Fagales; family Fagaceae; genus Quercus; species Quercus robur. The sequence goes on along the minus strand of NC_065534.1, from coordinate 1,362,215 downwards.
TGAGAACTTAGTGCATTGTCTACAGAAGAATTAGCTCTACTTGTGCCAAATAATTGTTGAAAGAAAATAAAAGTTTTTTCTTTCATCAATATCTCACTTTTCAACAGGTAATCATTAAGTGTACTACTATTCTATTACTATAATTCATCTTCGAGTAATTTTTTAGTTTTTGTGTTGAGAAATTTTTTTTGGGGGGTAGGGCGTAGGGTCATGGTACTTGCAGTTTGTTTTTAGCCAAGCTTGAAATAAGGGCTTTTTTTATCCAAAAGGTGTGAGTTGTGTGGGGTACTAGAAAAGTGCTTGTAGCAACTATGATTTAAATTTCAGTTGAATTGTTGGTCTATTTCACTTGAAACCAAATGAATCATTTTTTGCTAGTAAATAGAGGATTGATCTTCTAGGATGTTACTGTGCTGACTGAAATTTTATTTTTTAACATTGCAAGATGATGGAGCCCCAACCAAGCTGCATTGCCAGAAAAGATTTTGAAGCATTCATGAGGGATTGAAGTCATTTATCTTGAAGTTAATGGGACTAATTTTCAGTTTTACTAAAGCTTTAAATTTGATATATGTATTGTCCAATTTTGACACTTAATGTCTTTGTGTTTATACAAAACCATTACAAGGATGTATGGTACAAACCAAGATAATGTAAGAAAGTGTAGTTATTCTTTTCTTAATATTTCAGTAGCTATAATGATGTATGTGATTTATCTTTTGAAATGTGATCAAGCCAATTTATGTGATGGGAAGTGGCATTCTAAAATTGATGCTCAATTGTTATTTGTGCTTCCATGAAGGTAATGACATTTTGAAATTGGTGCTCAATTACTGTTTTTGATTCAATGAAATTGAAACTCAATTGCAAAACCTTGATGCCAAATTGTAAAATTGGAAGAAGTACATTGCAAAGTATATTTTTTGCTATTCACATTATTAGTAAAATTCATTTTGAAAATGATATTCTCTACTTTAAAGGGTGCAGTTATGAAATATGAGGGCAAGAGTTTTGAGAATCTGCTAAATTAAAGCTAATCCAAGAAAAGCAATGCAAACAATCTAGAAGTCATTCTTGATTAAATATGCCAAATCACCAATTGTACACATTGTACGCACGCTATTTTATGATAAGGCTTAATTATAGTTTCTGTTATTTGGATCTCAAGGAAAAACTTTGCTGCTTTTTCTTCCTTAGTTTCTCCTGTAAAAATGGAACATCACATAGCATGTAGTGCTTGGTTTCTCTAGCAACATTATTTGAAGAGACAAATCTAACATTATTTGAGTTCCAATTACCTAAAAAAAGGGGGTTATTGAAGAATTCTTGTGGTGTGTTTGTATTATCAATTTTATTACTTATTTCTTGTTCCTAAGGATGACTTCCTTTGTACAATGGGTTTAGAATAGGGTTGATTGATTAGAATAGGAGGATAAACATGTATACTTTGACACAACAATCATAATAAAGACTGTTTTGATTCCATTTTTTATTAACCCAAAAAAAAAAAAAAAAAACTTAAAAAGGTCCCAAGCTAGTTGAGCTTGTTCTCGAGGATACATCATGAATAGAAATAAACAAGTAAACAACTCCCAAGTTTTTCCCCTGTTCCCACCTACTACAAACAGAGGTTCATGTGTTCAAGCCGAAAGTTGTGTTCAGGGTCATATGGCAAACGCTCCTTCCAAAATCGCCTTTAAGCACTTATGATTCCATGAAAATAGTGATTGCAACTTCAATTTGGCATCAAGTGTTTCCTTCTATTTTCTCTGGAACCGAACAAAGGCTAAGAACTTCATTGATGATTCAGAGCACTATAGATAGAAACGTAAACAACACTTAATTGAGTAAGAGTGTAACACACTTTTTGAGCTTTTGAAAGGAGAAAAAAATTTTGTACAGCGATGGAAACAGTGGTTAATTTAGACATTTACAATTGATTTCATATCCAATTTCTCGGCAATCAAATAGAGGCTAACACTAATAAATAAGTTCAGTAACTTAGAAAGAGAGAGAGAGAAAGAGATATTAGAAAGTGCGATTTCATTGTCACCTTTTGAACCTTGTGAATTTTCTTGAACTCGTGCATGCTAATGATCTACAAAATTAAAAACAAAACATGAGAGACAAATTTCTAAGTTTTCAATGATAAACAAAAAATGAAAAAAAGCTACAAGAAGGTGAAAAAACCAGTGAGACTATGGCTGTGTCGGCTAGGAGAGAGTTACAAGAAAATGATTTTCATTTTAATGTTGAGGAGGAGAAATGAAATATCAAAAACAAGCAAGTGGATTGAAATTAGAAATTTGAAATTAAGGTGGGCCCGAAAACTTTTAAAACTGGTGAAAGTACTGTTGAAAGCAGCTGGCTAACAGAAAAGTTAATGGGATGACCAGCATTTGCCATGGTTGATGAGCTGTACTATTTAAATGATGTCAGCTTTTTCTTCTTACATGTTTTGTTCTTATTGGCTAGGACTACAAGGTCAGCTTGGTGACCTTGTAGTTCGGGAATAGGTAAGAATTTCCCCAAATTAATTATTGGTTAATTAAATTATTATTTATTAGTTGCACTAGCACGCACCTCATGTGCATTTACTTCTCCCAAATCAAATATCCCACCTCGACCCCATGCCCCCATCTACCCTCACTCAACAGACAAGCCCCATGGCCCCAATCATAAGAGCCAATCAGATAAATTCAAAATCACAAATCACAATACACTAAAAGACAATTAATTATATTTCACCAATAGAGCCTTTAATACCTAAAAGCATTAAATGAAGAAATCATTACTATAACTAAAAGCATTAAGTGAATAAATCATTACTATAACTTTATACCAATTATCATTGTAATTTATTGCAACAAAAATTTTGAGTTGATATTTCATTGCAACGAAGCTATCATTGCAATAACTTGATATCAATTATTTTACAATATTGCAATGAACCAATCTTTCCTCAAGAAGGGGTGCGTTGTTGTGAAAGGCTTACGTTGCAACACTTTCTACCCTGCTTATCGCGTCTTGTACCAGTTCGGGAGGGATCAGTCCCAACCCATCTTCCCCATGGACTACACAAATGAAGACTATGGGGGTCAAAAACCAATTTTCTTGAACGAGGTGTGGGAGGAATGTCAAAAAGATGACAGCCACAAACAACTTCAAAAGTCACTTGATGCACCCTATGTACTTGGAGTGGTTGAAGAGCGAAGTGATCTCTGAACCTGACGATACCAATTGCCAAAGCACAAGATCCATTATCCTGGTTTTTCCAACAAAGTTGACCATCTCGATATGTGCACACCCAAATGCAAACTTCCTAATCAAAACTTCCCTAAATGCCAAATTTTCAAAAGCAAGGTTGCCTTTGCTGCAGTACCCATCACCATAAGTGACCTCAAATAAACAATGACCCACTTGACAATCCTTCTTTTGAAGTAGGTTATAGACTACTGAGTTACAAGCTATCTCCGTATAAGATGAAGAATGAGTTGGGTCAAATATAGGTTGGGAGTGGTGGTAACATTGGACACATGGTTGGCATTGTACCCAACCAACATCACTTTTAGTGTCCATAACTAAATATTGAAGCGTTAAAGGTGTGTCAATCCCTATTGGAATGAAATGCTCTCTACCCCTTAGGTTTGAACTTACCTCTCCCTTAACAATAATAATTTTTGTTGCAATAAATTTATTGTAATAAAATATTTTTATTATTATTAAAAAAAAATTATTGCAACAAAATATATTGGTGCCATAAATTGTCACAACAATATTTTTGTTGTAATAAGTATGTCTGGAGTTACTTTGGAAACTTATTACAAAAAATTGTTTTATTGCAGTAGGTTACCGCAACAATAATTTTTGTTGCAATAAATTTATTGCAATAAAAAATATATATTAATATTAAAAAAATTTACTACAACAAAATATATTGTTGCTATGATTTATTGCAACAATTTTTTTGTTGTAATAAATATGGCAGGAGTTGGAGGTGTACTAAGCCCTATTAGGATGAAATATTATAATAGACTGGATGTACAATGTGCTGGATAATAATAATATACTTCATGTTGCAATAAATTTATTGCAATAAAAAATATATATTATTATTAAAAAAATTTACTACAACTGTGGGAACCAGAGATGAGACTGTTGGGATTGAACTCACTTGGGCTCACAATTTATTTGTAGAGTGGGCTTCAAGATTTCCTACTTTGGGTCGTTCTCGGCAGAGAGACTCAAAGCAATATTCATCCTCTCTTCCTCCTTGACTGTTTTTTCTCCTTTTTTCTGAACCCCCTCCTCTTCCCAAACTTCTATTATTTATAGCTAAGGTTAGTGGGGAGATTATGATTACAGCCACCGCTAGTGCTATTGAAGGTCCAATATTATCTATTTTAAGTGGGTGTTTAGGTGAGAGTGGGATGCAACAATTATGGCCTTGGAACTTAGTTCCAGCTTAGTCGATTGTGCTCGGTAATGCTGTTCCCCGAGCATTTCATGATTTTTCCGGACATGGTTCATATGTTTGTTCGGGAAAACTTATGCCGAACACTTCTCAAGATTCGAAACCCAAAACTTGTTTTTACATGAAGGCAGTTTCAAGAATGGCTTAGGGTAATGGGGCCGTTCCATTGGGCCTGGGCCCAGGACCCATATGGGTCTTGGGATCTCGGTGCTGTACAACAACAAAATATATTGTTGCTATGATTTATTGCAACAATTTTTTTTGTTGTAATAAATATGGCGGGAGTTGGAGGTGTACCAAGCCTTATTAGGATGAAATATTATAATAGACTGGATGTGCAATGTGCTGGATAATAATAATATACTTCATGTAGCATACTATTTCTATTAGTACTCGATATGTAGTAGACAAGATAATATATACCTCATGGGGGCACTCTAGGCTTCTCTACAATTTGAGCCTCTAAATCCCAAAATTTATACATATATTTAAAGTCATAATTAAGTGAAAATCCAATAAAATTCAAAATTGGAATTTTGTGTCACGTGTGGTATTGAATTTCTTAATTTTGTACATACATTTAAGAACATTTATGAAAATCAAGAAGTCAAGTGAAAAATGTGTTTCACTCTTCCTTTGCAAGCTTATTATTATTATTTGGGTCAGGCTAATAAGTGCTCTGGGGGTATTGGTTAATAATCCAGTTAAAAAAATTAATATTTTGATAGTTTTTTTTTTTTTTTTTTATTTCCCATAAAAGTAACATTAAAATTTTCTTAAAATAGATTGTTAACTAATGCCCTAAGGGCACTCGTAATGTGTTTCACTCTTCCTTTGCAGGCTTATTATTATTATTAGGGTCAGGCTAACAAGTGCTTTTAGGGTATTGGTTAATAATCCAGTTAAAAAAAATTAATATTTTGATAGTTTTTTTCATTTCCCATAAAAATAACGTTAAAATTTTCTTAAAATAGATTGTTAACTAATGCCCTAAGGACACTCATTAGCATCTCCTTTATTATTATTATTATTATAATTACTCTTTTTCTTCTACCATATTCAGTATTCACCTTCTTTCTATCTTCTATCTTCAGCATTTGGAAAGAATTTTCTTAAACACTTACAATCACAATCCGATGAAAATAAGAAAACCTGATACAAAAATAAAAGGTGTTAGCGGTTGAATGGGCAAAACTAATTTATCAGCAAAAATCTAACATTAAATATGGGGTGTAAATGAAACTGGATTATTACAGAAGAAAGCAGTGAGAAGAGAAGAAGACTGACAAAACTTTTGAGTTTTGAGAAAAAAGTCAAACCTTCCGAAAGACTGAGTTGATTGGATCAAAAGAAGAGAAGGTAGTATGTTAAATAGCCATGGGGCAAGGGGCTTTGGCAGCATGTGTTTATTTGGGTTTGGAATGTGTGAGGGAATTAATGGTGGGTTGGGTTTTACTTTCATTACAATTTTCATTCGTGTTAATGCAGAGAAAGTTGGGTTTGGAGCTCCTTCTATGGGCCTGTTTCTTTTGTCTTTGTCATTTTGTGATACAATGGCCCATGGAGGGCTCTTAGAGTGAGCTACGGGCCTACGGCTCTCACATTGTATGATCTTTAACTTTTCTTTTCTTTTTTCTTTTTTTTTTTCCTTTTTAAATGCATGTAATTTGAATAAATTATGAGAAGAACCAAGCGTAAAGTTATGAAGGGTAAAATTACATTTTTATGTCAGTAAAACTTGTTAACATTTGAAAGTTGAAACAGTTAATGCTTAGCATATGAATCCTCTTTAGGCCAACATTTATGGTTTTTCATGATTACCGATTTTTTAGTTAGTATAAACAATGAAGGTAAGAAGCCTATTTATAAATAAATTTTATTTATTTCAGTTTAAAACAGGCATAAAAATTATATTATAAATTTATGCAAAATTTTTCCATGCATGGCAAGGAAGTTTGCAATACTAGTTGAGTATGGATCACTTATCTCTCTACTTTCTTCTCTTTTTTGTTATAGTATCCGTTTGGATAGTGTTGAAAAGGACTTGAGTTTGTGTTTCACGTTGTTGTTGTTTTTTTTTTTTTTTTTTTTTTTTTTTTTTTTTGAGAAGAGCATTTCACGTTTTCAAATGTAGAATTATGTTTTTCCTGTGAGTTTTGTATACTATTCACGGGACCCATAAGTACTTTATTAAAAAAAAAACTTTAAAACTGTGTCTTACAGTACTATTCACATATTTAAAAATTATTTCGCTACAGTATTTTCAGTTTTCAGTAAAATAAGCGGTATCCAAACAGATCTATAGTATATATGAGAGGATTGAATTGAAAGAAAATTGTGATTGCTTGAGAGTTTTGTTTTTTTGGAAAGAGAGGACATGAAATGACATGGATAATGATTCTTTTTATTTTCTCATCAATATTCTCTTAAAAAAACAGTGAAATTAGGGGTGTAAATCAAACCCGACAACCTGACCAACCCAATCCTAACTAAAGATAATGGATTAATTTTTAACAAGTTAATGGGTTGCTTAGTTTGAGATTCTTGTAAGAGATGTTGGTTGGTTTGATTTCAGTTTGGTATTTTTTTTAATCACTAATCTCAAACCAACCCAACCTTTTACATATTCGTATATTATGTAATATCTTTAATTTTATATGTATGGCTTTTACCATTACTCTTACTACGCTATACGCTACATACTCAATAATTTCTCACAAGCATGAGCACAACATTTTTTTATTAATTTTTTTTTACACTAGAATTTCATAAGCTCTAGAGGACATGAGCTGCTATTCCCCTTTGAAAAGCTCAATTTATGGTGGTGTTCTTTGAGTTGTTTAATAATTCTAATTCTTAAAAAGTAATTATTGACTCAAGAATAATGAAAATTAAGGGTCTGTTTGGTACGTGTATTTAAACAATAATTTTCAATTTTTTTTGAAAATACGTGTAGATAAAAAAATGTGTTAAAATATATATAATATTGTTTTAAAACTAAAAACATGTGTTTAAAATAATATACCAAATAGCTCCTAAATTGGTTGAAGTAGTTAAGTACTGAATCCATTAAATGAGATACATTGATTTCACGACTTAGTTTTGAATAATGATTAATTTCTTGCTTAACCAAAAAATAAAGTCTTGCTCGATACCATTTTTTTTCTTTGTACGGTCCTGTCTTCTCTGGTATTCCATCGCTCTTATCCATTGACAACATTTTTTCTTGTAATTTATTCATAAAGAGCCTTAAAGCGTGTCTAGTTCAATTGGAACCTCAAGATTCAAATCTCATTTTCCTAACTATCTAATTATAAAATTTTTTTAAAAAGTAAAAAAAAAAATCTCTATCCTATCTCCAAAAACCCTCAATTTAGAAAAGAAAAATATATGGTATTATAACATTTCTAGAGTACTAAATAAAAAGCTAGCACATGCAATCGAACAGCAAATTGTGTGTTAATTAATACGGAGTTATTTAGAAAGTAGAGAGAGAGAGAAAGACACACACGCACAACAACATCGACAACAGACAAACAACGGGTAAAACCCATGAACTGGTTTGTCCAGCAGATCTACAATTTTACATCTACACGACACCACATCACATCACAAATTCACAAACAACTAAAAACCACCACATTCACCTTAACACTTCTTCACCTTTCACTCCAATTTCTTCAACTCTCTCTCTCTCTCTCTCTCTCTCTCTCTCTAAAACCAGTGCTAGATCCCTTGCAAAATCACCCAAATCTTCAATTTTGAACAATACCCATTTGCAATCTTAGATTGCATTGTCAACGCCACACCCAAAATCTCCAATTCCCATTTCCAAAATCACCCAAAATCTTCAATTTTGAACACACCCATTTGAAGTTTTCATTGCATTGTAAACATATAACACTATATATTGTAAAAAAAAAAAAAAAAATACAATGGGCAAAGTTTCGATTTTGATATACATAACCGTAGCAGTGCTTATTCTCTTTCTTATCTCTTACTCTCCGAGTAAACCCTCAAACCACCGTCACCGCCGCCTAAAGCTCCGATCAAACTTCACCTTCTCTCACCAAGTGCGTCCCCCTCATGACCCCGTGCCGTTCGACCCCATTGTCGCTGACCTCGAGCTCCGCCGCGAGGACCGTCACTGGGAGAGGCAGTACATGGAACACGCTCACCCCGAGTTGGTTCAACATGAATCGGACTCGGCTCCCGGAGCTGAGTCACAGCCCGAGTGGGAGGACTTCGCGGACGCCGAGGATTACTTGAATGACGAGGAGAGGTTTAATGTGACCGATAGGTTGGTCGTGTTGTTTCCGAGGATTGATGCGGACCCGGCTGATGGGTTTGTGACTGAGCACGAGTTGACTCAGTGGAACTTGCAGCAAGCTGAGAGGGAAGTGATGCATAGGACACAGAGGGAAATGGATGTGCATGATAAGAACAAAGATGGGTTTGTCTCTTTTGCTGAGTATGAGCCCCCCAGTTGGGTTCTAAATGCAGGTCTGTTTCTTTTGTCTTATGTGTGTTTGAGTAATGGTAGATTTTGGATCAGTTTTTCTTTTTGGAATTTTTGATGGGTGCTATGTCAATGGGAATGGGAATGCTCAATTTTAGTCTATGTAGTCATTTTTTAAAATGGTGTGAACATTGGATAGTTAGCGACACATGATGCATTTCTGTTCTAATTTCACTGTTATTTGTTTCTTAATCTCATTGTAATCAAGTGAATTCATGTTTTCTTGGAGAAAGCCGTGTGTCTTGTTTTTTTTGGTGAATATGTGGATTACGCTTTTACTTCTTCTTTCTTGTTGTAGAAGAGCTCAATTGATGTAGTTATAATATGTTTAACGGTTCATGAGACTATGAATTGACTTGACTTTATGAAGCATTTATTAGACTTCTTAATTTTTGTCTTAATTTTATTTCCTAAATTAGATAACTAGGCATCTTAATTATGTCTCAGTTAGTTCATTAACGGGTTTACTGTGATAGTTACTCGTCTATGTTGTGGTACAAACGTTATAAATTGATTCAAGATTTTAGTATAAGCAAGATCCAATTTTTAGGATTCCTCTTTACTCCACTTGATCATGTAGAGTCTCTCTTTAGTTAGTTTAACTTACCGTATATAGGATGTGGCTGTGACCATCGTACTACTGTTTGGGTCATCTACAATGAAATGTTGTCACCAGTTTGTTCTTTTTAGGGGCCATATCTTATGTTTTCTCATAGACCATCAGGACCTCATTTCTATATGAGTTTGTCTTGGCTACTAATTTCTATTTCATTTACCAGATAATACTTCTTTTGGCTATGATATGGGTTGGTGGAAAGAGGAGCATTTTAATGCATCAGATGCAGACGGAGATGGTCTTCTGAATATAACTGAGTTTAACGAGTGAGCTTCTACTTTGTTTAGAAAGTTTCTTTTATTGCAAAAAGCTTCTTTAATTGGTCTTTCAATTGCAGCTAATGCTTTTCCTCAACTTTTCCCTTGTTCATTCTCTAGCTTTCTGCACCCAGCTGATACTAAAAATCCAAAGCTACTTCAGTGGTTGTGCAAGGAGGAGCTAAGGTAACTTGAGTTTCATTAAGTTCCCTTCTCTGCCAGTTATAAATTATTGCATCCTTTTAATCCATACATGCATTGGATAAATTCATTTTTCAGTCCGGTTTGTAGTTGTGTCATTGTTGCCATTGGGAACTTAGTTACAAATGTTTTTACCTACTTATTGAGATCGTTCCCCAAGGGCATGGAATGATTTTCTTATGGTGAAAGGCTCTAGGTTGCCAATTCAATTAGTCAGCGCTAATCTGTTCCTCCCAGTCTATATTCTCCCTTTCTGGCAGCATATTCTAACATTTTTATTATTTATTGAATTTGATCACTAGATTTTCTTGAATTCTTGTATCATTTTCAGTATAAAAACAGGCCACTTAATGCATCATTCAAGATGCATTGTTGATGCATGAATTGATAGTATACTTTATGTTTTTATTCTTATAAGGGACTTGACACCTGATTCTCACTCACATTAAACTTTCATGTAAACACTTTAACTAACTTGTGTTCTCTTTTTAATAAATATTCATATGAGTTATAAAATCTAAAAATTCTGACTAACTTGGTTGAAAATTTTTATTTTCTTCGCTCTGAACTCATTTTGTTTCATATGAAGCTAATTACCTATGAATTCTGATTTTAACCATATAGGTATATAAGATGGGAATTCTTTGATACTTATAAAAAATAAAAAAAAGATGGGAATTCTTTGGTGGTCAGGGACCTTTCCTTTAAGTTCTGGGTACATGTGCATGAATCTAGTGGTAACCAATTTTATTCAAAGTCTTATAACTACATTTGATGAGTTAACTACTTGATACACAATTACACAGTCAATTCTTTTGCCTTGGTTTGATTAATGACTCTTTTAATTTTATTATCGTACTACAATGTTTCACCCTTTGTTTCTTCAATGTCATCTCTAATGGGGCTTTGATTTCGTTGTAATGTCATTGCTTTTCCTTGTCTAATTGGTCACTTTGCACTTTTGCCTCCTTAGGGAAAGAGACACTGACAAAGACGGGAAGGTTAACTTTAAAGAATTTTTTCATGGGCTTTTTGACATGGTGAGGAACTATGATGAAGAAGGTCACAATTCTTCACATCAATTTGATGATTCAATGGAGGGCCCAGCAAAAAAATTGTTTGCTCAGCTTGACAAAGATGGTGATGGGTATTGATCAAAGATATATTTCTCATATAAATAATGTTCTTTGAATGATATATTCTATTATTTACTTGTATTGGAATTTTCTTTCACAGATACTTGTCAGATGTAGAACTACTACCTGTAATTGGAAAACTTCACCCGTCAGAGAGTTACTATGCGAAACAACAAGCAGATTACATCATATCACAGGTATTCAACTGAAACCAGTTTCTTATTTGATTGATGAGAAATGTATCTATTTGTACTTGCTGAGTCATTTCGATATGCAGATTGAGTCATTTAAGCACTAAATATAATTGCAGCCACTTACTTGGAAGATTGTATTTAGTGTGAAGCAATACTATTTTGCATGTTTACTAATATGAGTCAAAATATTATTTATGGTGGGGGTCTTATTAAATGATAATTTAATGAATCTTAAATAATCAGGAGCCTTGTTCTGCATCTTCAGTCAACTTTGCTTCGGTTCTCTTGTATCGTGTAATCAATGTTATTTGTCCTAGTTTAAGAGAAGCTATTGTTTGAAATGTATCATTAAGGTCCTCGACTCCCTGTTTTTCCGATAAGCGAAAGAACTTGTCATTCAAACATGTTTGTTATTCTTATTTCATCTGAGGTTTCATGGAAGTTCACAACTGCTGTTGTGTTTCAAGTTGTGCATCTAACTAGAGATGGAAATCTTTATGTAGAAGTATTACCCAAAGATGCTCAGGAGATAGCCAGCCTGTTGGCTGAAGGCAGCATATACTAATAAGTTGTTGTCATGGATGATGTTGATAAGAGGAGACAGGAGTGATAGTAGCCATGCAGATTTAATTTTTATTATATTGAACTTTGCTGCCCCTAGATGGACTTGGTCACTGAAGCTACAGGTGCAAATTTTAAAAATTAATTCAGATATAAAATGCTTCAAAGGCCCTGTCCTGTATGTCTATTTTCTGTGTGTGTGTGCAAGTAAGCACCTTTGAAGGCTCCGTATCTATGTATGTCTGTATGTGTTTTTTTGTGTGTTTCTTTATAAGGCTATGAGTTTTTTGTATTCCAGTTCTTTTCCCCCTCTTCCAGCTGAGAGTTTTGTTTAGTATTTTTTGTTTTGTTGGGATTGTAAAATTACTATATCAGATGTGTGTATCTTGTTTCAAATTTGTTTATCCATGCAGAAGCATACAGCTGTACAAACTCATGGTTCTTAGGCATGGATTAGCAAAGTTAACAGCTTTATTGTTAATTTTCTGTCCTACAATTTTATCTCCATGGTTGGTGACTTTTATAAGACTTGACTGCTTCTTAAGGAAGCTCGGAAGAGCATACGATGGTCAGTTTTCATTTCATGGTGGCACTTTTTGTTGGAGGCCTCTAGTTTTAGGCATCTCAATGGATCTAGTAGACAGGAAACAGTGCCCTATGTGTTTTAAGTGGCGGTCCTAAAAGAACAATTATTTTTTTTTTATAGTCAGGATTGTTTCTAGTATAATTATTTGGGATGAGAGAAGTGATAGGCCATCAAGGACATACTTATCTATTCTGCTGATCAGATAATTGTCTCTTCTTTGACATTTTTATGCTTTGAGTTCACTAGGAAATCTGTCATCAACTAAGTTAGGATCTAGCTCACCGTCTTGTCCAGGATTTTGCAGTTTAATATTTTGGCCTGCCTTGCATTATGTTAGTAAAAGTTGAATGTAGATGCTCTTCTCTTGGCATTTAAGGGAAGATGTTATTGTCAGCTTAGTACGAATCATGGGTATTGTCTGGGTCTTAATTGGCTTATCTTCCAGAAATCGTTGGCTTTGGTGGAATTTGATAATGATTTTGATTTTCAACCAAGCCCTTCTAGGCAAATGATTGTTGTGTTTAGTGGTGGAGAGGGTTGCACTTTGGCGAAGAGTGGTAGAGATTGAATGTTGGATCACTTGGGGTGGTTGGTGCGTGGAAAGTGTAAGGGGTCCATATGGTGTCAGCTTATGGAAGTTCATAAGCCAAGGTTGGGTTAAATTTGAGTATTTCATCTGTTTCTAGGTGGGAAATAGTTTCAGGGGATCACTTTTGGCATGATCTGTGATGTTGGCCTGAAACTATTTCAAATTGCAAAAACAGAGGCAACAGTGGCAGACTATATGGAGATTACACATGGTGTTATTCTATGGAACCCTTCATTTATTGAAGCTGTTCATAATAGGAGTTGGAGTCAATGCATGCTTTTTTGGAGAAACTGTATACAGCTAAGGTGTAACAAGGTCAGGAGGATAAGATGATCTGGTCTAATTCTAAAGACTTGGGATTTATAGTAAATAAATACTATAATGTGCTGAGGGAGAGGGGGGTAATAAATCTTTTCCTTGGATATCTATTTGGCCTGTTAAAGCTCTGTCTCGTGTTGCTTTCTTTGTTTGGACTGCAGTGCAGGGTAAAAGTCTTAACAATTGATAATTTGAGAAAGAAGGGTATAATTATTGTGGATTGGTGTTGTATATGCAAATCCAATGGGAGTCGATAGATTATCTTATCTTCATCGTGGGGTGCCACAGGCTTATGGACATTTGTGTTTTGTCTAGTAGGAATGAATTGGGTAATGCCAAAGTCAGTATCTGAATTGTTGTTTTGCTGGAAGGGAACCTTTGGCAAAAAGTCGCAGCCTAAAATTTCGGGGGTGATCTGCTATGTCTAATGTGGAGTATGTGGAGAGAAACGAGTGCAAGTATCTTTGAAGGAACGCTTGGTACTTCAAATGAAGTCCAAATTCTTGGGATCTTTTTATAAGTGGGATCTAGCTGCAAGGCCATGTACTGCTTCCAACTTCTAGTAGGAGTGAATTGGGTAATGCCAAAGTTGGTATCTGAATTGTTGTTTAGTTGGAAGGGAACTTTTGGCACAAAATCACAGCCTAAAATTTGGGGGGTGAGTCTTCTATGTCTAATGTGGAGTATATGGAGAGAAATGAGTGCAAGTATCTTTGAAGGAATTCTCGGTACTTCAAATGAAGTCCAAATTCTTGGGATCTTTTTATGAGTGGGATCTAGATGCAAGGCTGTGTACTGCTTCCGACATCTAGGATTTTATAGATACTTTTAACTTTAGATGTTATCCTTGTAGTTCTCCTTTATTTCATTTAGGGTCCCTGTGTTACTTCCCGTGTACTCAGGCTATTCCTTTATGAAATATTATTTACTTACATAAAAAGTTGATAATGAGGATGCAAATAGTTGATAGGCTATAGTAGGCTGGGGAAGTTGATTGAAATATGCATTTTGTGCAGTGCATTTAGGAATATCCTGATCTCAAGGGTTCTATTGGTATGCTGAAGGAAATTGCTGGTCTCCCTATGGGCCTTTAGGGTAGCATTCTAATTCCAATTTGTTCAGAAAACTCACAAGCTGATTTCCTAGCTAAGAGGAGAGCACTAATTTAGGAACCTTATTGTGATTGTGCAAATCATCTTTTCTTGTTAAAAAATGGACACCAGTTTAGTTGTGATAAATTTGTGGTCTCATTATGGTTTGCTGATTTCTTTTTTATCTTTCCTTCTAAAAAAATTTCTTTTCCTATCTCTTCTTTTGTTAATGTTCTAGAAGTGCTAGTAGTATACAAAGTAGAAGTTCATGCTAATGATGACTATCACATGAATTTGATTTAACAACAGATTTCAGATTAATTTCTGGGTTCAAGTTGGTTTTGTGGAAGTGTGACTTGATAATGAATAGAGCAGTTTAGTTTTTAAAATAATGTATTGATTTTTTGTTGCAGGCAGATGCTGATAAAGATGGGCGTCTAACCTTGGCAGAGATGATTGATAACCCTTATGTATTTTACAGTGCTATATTCAATGACGATGAGGACGAGGATGACTATGAGTACCATGATGAATTCCGTTAATTTCATGCTAGGTTGGGAAACCCTTTCCATTTGTTTCTCATCCTTGTTTCTATCTTACCTGTCTCGTAAATGATATATAGATGTTTTAATTCCATTTTCTGCAGGATACAGGGAAAAGCTTTGGTAGAATTCAAAATTCTTTTGGCTATATAGTACTAGTAAGAAAAAGCTCCACGACCTTGACGTGAATTTTGCTCTTCCAAATTGCCATTTGTGGTTAATCGCCATGTGGTCATAAGTCATCCTGTACCACCAGTTTTACCGTCAGATAGTTCTTAGCGTCATTGCTGTTCATTAGATATATATGAATGTCAGCCCACTGTGAAGGGTGATTTACACTAGATTGATAGCTGGAATATTAATTTTATGGCACACAGTTGTTAGATATTCTGATTTTTTTTTTTTAATATTCTTGGGGTTTTTACTTTTTTAAGGCTTTGTTACTCTGCATATTTTATCAAGTTGAGTTGTACATGTATGATATTATAAAAACATTTATCTCCATTAGTTGTTCCAAGTGGAAGTAGTTTTAATTGTTACAATCGAATTGTTTGCTTAAGGATCAAGTACTTTAAGGCTAGTCATTGGGGTAAATCCGCTATTAGATCTCTCTCTCTCCCCTTCCAAGTTTTAGTGTTCAACTATAATAGTAGTAGTACTTTTGTGTGTGTGTGTGTGTGTGTGTGTGTGTGTGGGTGTTTGAAGTTTGAAATCAATGAAGTGCTTGAAAATGCTGTACATTACAAAAAATACCAATTCACACTATGCTGGCATTGCAGTTGCAGCTCTTAGAAAATGCAAATAGAAATTTCTGAAGAAGTTGTGAAAGGTAATGTGCGTGAAGGACAAATGGTGGTGAATTATGGTTAACAGTAGAGGACAGTACAGTAGGCAAGAATTGGTCTACCAATAAATGTGCGTGTATCATACTGAAAAGACTTGGCTCTTTCTTTGGTGTTTAGTGGTGAGATAAACAAGGAATGATGAAACCACAAATGTCTTAATAAAATTACGTGAATTTGTTACTACAATATTCAAACCAAAAGACAAGAGCAGAAACCAATGGCAATTGGAATCGAAGAAATTACATTTTGATTTATTTGACATATAGTCTCGAAGTAATAATTTGGTAACAATGATGAAGGACAAGTCAAGAAGAATGTTGTAATCAAAATAAAATAGAAAATGGGTCTTTATTTCCGACGAGGATGATTTCCCTTAGGCTTTTCATGGCAATCTTTCTTATAGTCTTCTTCGTCGTCGTCGTCTTCTTCATCATCATCATCATCTTGATCATCATCAGATGGAGGAGAAGGGTCGAGACGAGCTGCATCCTTGGCCCACCGAATCAACTTCTCCACTTCGTCATCTTCATCATCTTCTTCTTCTTCGTATAATATATTGCTGCTGGGACCCGCACCAACACCAACAGCTGCAGAAGAAGAAGAAGAGCCCTTAGCTTTAAGAGCGGCGAATCTGGCAGAGAGATCGGAGTTGTTGCTGTTGTTGTCGGTCGATTTGTGCTCTTGAGATTGAGATTGAGATTGAGATTGAGGAACAACGGATGAGGAGGAAGGTCGAGATTTTTTGAGCGCTTGGAAGCGACGGTCGAGATCGGAGTCGATGTAGTTGGGAGAGACTCGGGACATGTGGGAATCGAGAGAAAGCTTGAGAAGCAATTCGTCCTGAGCTGCTTGTAGCAGCTCTTCCACCTCCTTTGCTTCACTCTGCGCCTTCTTCATCTCAATCTCGATTCTTTTTTCCTTTCCACTTCCCACAACACAAAACCACGTCTCTTTTTTTCTTTTTTCTTTTTTTCAATCCACTACATATATATATATATAAAAAAAAAAAAAAAGTAAAAAAAATGAAAATAATAGATGAGATCTCAAACCTTTCTTAAAATTATATGATTAGCAAAGTACCATATATTATTGTGGGAGAGAGGGAAGCACAGGACAATGCCCTATCTGTGGATGAGCTAAGGCCCATCCACGCACCAATCCAGGTCTGACACGTGGACTAAGTCAGAGGAGGGAAGACATGAAGACAACACTAATTCAGACTAAACCTATGAACAGATGTCCGAGGAAGGGAGGCTGATGGACTCATCGTCCGAGGAGCAGATGCATCTCATGAATTTCTTAGTTGGCTTCTTGCACCAAAAAGTAAAACACTAAGGAAGACAACAGAGACGTGCAAACACAGAAGAAAGGAAATATCTGGGAAGGTGGCCATCACCTCCACATTCAATGCACTGCACCTACTAAGTCGGCTGTATTTATGAGGAAAAGACACTCGAACAACAGCTCCATAGCTCATGACATTTTCTACCACCTCCAGAAGGGTCTTTATGGGTCAAGCATCCCAATTATTCCCTTAAAACATATAGGTAAAGGGTTGAGATGTATTAGAAAAGACTATATAAGGGAAAAGAACCCCTCTAGGAAAGGGGTGGAAGGATAGAAATTGAAAAGAAAGAATTAAGTATCAGATTGTGGAGAGATTGACATTAATTGTATTAGAACAATCTATCCTCAAACAGGCCCGATGAAGAGTTTATACTAAATCTATGTTTCATTACTTCATCTTTTCACATAAAGAGTCATTACATCCTTAATTTCACGCTTGAATCCTACTTAGCATTATAGTTGACATTGAAAGCCCACTTTCTTACAAATTAATTGTGTTGGACCGAAAATGTTGAGTACCACTATTCTAAGTGGGCTTGGCCCATTCTTTTGTGCTCTTACAATTATATTTCCTAAATTAATTTATCTATATTTTTTATTTGATTGTGTTTTAAATTTTGTAAGCATTTTTTCTTTTAATGAAACATAATGCATTTTGTTTCTTGTACTCCTTACAAATTATTCATCATCTATATGTCCTTTTAATTTTTATTTTTTTTTATTTTTATGAGAATCATCTATATGTCTTGAATGACCTAAAGAGAAAAACATACATAAGTAAATCCATCATTTATATTAGAAAAAATAAAATACAAGATTTTAATAACATAAGAAAAATGTAATTTTATCAAGAATCTACAAACATTATACTGAGAATATGACATAGTTGTCAATAAAACAACTCATTTTTCTAAGAAAGCTCTCATCCCAAAGTATCACTAAAATGGACCAAAAAGACCGAAATGGACTAAAATGGACCGAACTTGACTAAATGGACTAAAATGGACCGAACTAGACTGAATGAACCAAAATAGACCGAGCTGAACTGAACTGGACTAAATAGACCAAAATGGACCAACCTGGACCAAAAGGACTGAAAAGTGCTAAACAGACTACAGTGGACTAAAAGGACCAAAATGTTACACTGGTATAACTTAACATAGCATTAATAAATGTTACATTTTAGCTTTTAGATATTATACAGATTTTCAATATTCTAAAATCAAAATTATATCTTTTTAACCTTAAAAGAAATGTTACACTCTACAAAGTTTCCCATTTCATAGTATAACAATAATAATAATCATAAAATTTTAAGGACTAATGATCATAAGGACTAAAATTTCATAGTATAACAATAATAATAATCATAATATGATCAATGATGTCTACTGTATTTTATGATGATTGCTCTTTTATTATCAAATTCAAAGGTATCAATTAGTTTTTGGTGTATGTTCTGCAAACCCCAAATTTCCTATTCAAGTACCAAAAAAAAAAAAAAAAAAAAAAAAAAAACTTTTTACTGATGGTGGCAATGTTATTAAAGGATTCATTAAATATTCCTTGATTTTGTCAAAGTAGCTCATTCCATTGATTGGTGTACCTATAAGGAAGGTAGTGGGAAATCATACTTAGAGCTAGCCTTGTTGAGATCTCTAAACGCAACACACATTCAAACTTTTCTTTCGTTCGATAATTTTCCACTTTCATAAATTCGGCAATGTACTCAAGTTGGAATATTTATGGCCATGATTTTGGGTTTTGGATTAGCCTACAAATGTGCAGTATCTGGATATTTTTTTTAAAAGCAGCACTGCCTTGTAACATTTTCATTCTCATGAATTGCAATTCTACATGCACAAGTATGATATGTGTACTGTCACATTCTTGATTTCTTGATGTGCATATTTCATGTTAATTTTCATGAATTGAAAGAAAGAGGTACTTGGGTATTTGATTGATATTATACTGAAATTTTGATGGTAAATAGAATGTGTGGTTGATTGGATTCTTCAATGTTTTGTGGCAAATAGAATGTGTTTGTGTGTTTTGATTGCACGAAAGGTATCAAAAACATGTTTGTTTCGGGAGAGCAACTCCACTGATTATATATGTTCAACATATGAACTATTGGCAAAATGTGGAAGTCTGGCGGCTTCAAGACTGGTTATAGTCCTCATTTAAACTACTTAAGAGTCCTTCACCCCCTTGGATGTTTGTGGGAGCACTTAGTTTTCTTGCCTTTATTTATTGTTCTTTTTCATATGTGTAGTGAAAGGTTTAAGTAAGGAAAAACTATCAAGCAAAACATAAGGACATTCACTCCACTTGTGTAAGCCAGTGCACTAGCAAATGCAGAAGCAACTTACCCAGAGGAAAAGAAAGGATTTATAGAGAACTTCCTGGACAACACACGAAGGCAAAAGAGTGCCTCTAGGTTGCTGCACATGACTGCATGAGCATTCCCTTGAAAGCAAAATAAAGGAGAAGAATGAAATCTGGAGAAAATCAAGGAGAAGCTGCCTAGGAGCTATGCCATTTGGTTATTGTTCATTTATGTCGTTGTTTTGGCTTGATGTATACTAATTCAAACAACACATTGGTTTAATTTGACCATACATTATCTTCAATGCTATTAATTAACAAATATTAGGTGGGTGCCGGAATCCTTGCAATTCTTGATGTGACACAAGAATCTGGATTTCTAGCCTCTGCAGTTACATGCATGTTGGGCTTTTATGGTAATTCCCTTAGGCTTTGTGTGTGTGTGTGTGAGAGAGAGAGAGAGAGAGAGAGAGAGAGAGAGTTAGTACTCATGAAATAGGGAAGTTTGTGAGAATTTTAAGTCACTCCAAGTTGTGATGGGGTTGCTCGTTGCTGAAGTAAATGTCAACACTATGTGTGAGCTGGGTTTTGGTGGTGTATCATTAGTAAGTTCTATTTCTATTTAACATAACTTGCAATCAGTTCCCATACTTCTATATTTATATGTTCCCTTTCCTAAATGGGGAAAAACATATAAAATAAAAAGATGCATGCATACACAAATTTTGTGACTAGTAGCTAACCTGTGCACCTCTTTTACTATTTGATGAGGATAAGTTCTTATGAATGGATAATGTGTAAAAATGGTGTTATGTGACACACATTATGTGAGTTGTAACTTTCAAAACTGGATACTGTATTGAGATTGCATGTGATGGTTTATTTGTTCAAAAGATTGATTGGAGTTCATGTCTTTGAATGTGAAAGGAATTCATCACCTTACTGTTTAAGCACATTAAGTTCACTAAATTTGCCATGAATTTCTGACAGTCTTACTGAATAGATATCTTAGTTTGTATAACTTAATTCAGTATGGAATATCAACCTATCATTTCTATTCTTTGTTTCCATCTAGCATCTCTTGCAGAATGGTTATGAATGATTAATTTTCAAATACGATATGTGCAACATTATTACAAGACTAAAATATTATTCTTGACCAAATTGCGGTGCACACCTATTTAGGCATGTAACAAAAAAAGAGCCCTTTCCCCGGTGCACACCTATTTAGGCATGTAACAAAAAAAGAGCCCTTTCCAAAAGAAGAAGAAGAAGAGAAAAGAAAAGAAGAAGGAAGGTTATGTATATTTCATTTATAAGAATAGGTGATCATGTGAAGATTTGAACTCTAGGTATGTTGCTCCAACAAAAACACTAGTGATATCCCGCATAATAATTTCAACTCAAAAAATTAATAAAGCTCAACTATCCATAAATTTCATCAATAGAAAAGGAAAATTTAACATATCATTCAAGTCATTTCAACAAGAAATTAAAATCCAAATCCTACATTATTAGTACTTTTGTCCAAATCAACTAATAGTGATTTAACTAAATCATAATAACAAATAGAAAGATGTATAGATCAATATCAATAATTTTGAACTAATACTTTTTCTGTTGGTTATTGTCCCAACCAGGCATGGCCCCATGCAAACTAGTATTCAGAAAATTTTGATTTTGCACTCGTTGTCCTTTTGGATGTGGAGCATTGGAAAAAGTAGAAACCAGTTGGTTAAGGTATGGTGGAATTTGTGAAGTAAGATATGTAGGTGCATGTATCAGGCTTCTAACATCCGACAAATTTAGACCAGCATTTTTAGCTATAGATATAAAATCTGGGTCATCGAGTGGGTGGAACCCTGTCACTTTCATAAGTTGTTTCTCAGATGTATAGACCTGAAAAAATCCAAATGATATATAAACAACACATTCTATATGAATGCAAAAACTACAAAGGGAAGAAAGAAAGAAAGTGAAAGTAATTTTACACCCTTGCATTTCCATGATTTGTTTCTCAGACTTACCCGTGCAATAAGTGCCACACGATCAATTATTGCAACTCTATTCCAACAATGAGATGTGTCACAATTTTCTTTACGCTTCGAGCAAGTCAGTGATAATTCCGAGGCTGTCCTCTTAAGACGTTCAACCTATATAAAACCATGAAAACCTAAATTATCATTCATATAAGGATACTGTTGGTGAGAGTGTTTAGCGTTAACAAAAAACACAAAGCATTACCTCTATCTTAGTGTTTTTCATCAGGTCTTGTCTTCTTTTTCTAGACTGTCTAGCTGATTCTAGATTTGCTTGCTTCCTAATATGGAAAATAATCAAATTGGTATGCAGTCCATTTTAAATATAAAAACAAATTGAGAAGCATTGTACAATATTTGAAAAAACATAAAATTTCTTGTTACCAACCTCCTTTGACGCTTTGCCTCATCAGAATTTTCAATGACCTTTGCCATAAATTGAAAAACTGTACATGGTCAAGAAAGCAAATTTAGCAAGTGATGTAGAGGCAGCTAATTGCAGAAACCCTCAACCACAACACAAATTGATGTAACTATTCAATCATCAAATAACAGTTCAACACAACACCCTAAATTGAAAAAAACAAGCCCCTATTCTCAAAGCAAATAAACATACATTATAGATATAATAGAATTATTCTATTTATTTATTAATTTGATAAATCATAAAGATTTATTCATTAGAAGAAACAAGGCTAGTTCCAAGTTACAATTAAACAGAGACCTAAACAATACAAAACAAAGAGCAATAAAACTCAAGCTAATACACAACTGACCAATGTACAAAAAAAAAAAAAAAAAAAAAAAAATCTTTCTATGAGAATTCATTCGTGAAAGAAAGTGATATAAATAATAGCATTGTTGAAATTTTGTAAGCAATACATACAAATAAGAATACAAAATAAACTATTTAAAGGCAAAATTATGATCAAGAAGTAATACCATTAGTATTAGCAATTGGAGGCTGCAGTTGAGTATTGTTCACTACATTGAATTGTTGATTAACTTGATTGGCAGCAGCGCAAGAGATTTCAGGCCTACTTTTGTAATAAGCGTGCTCGCTATTGAAATCAACAGCATGAGGATGAGGAGCCATTGGTAGAGGTGATGAAACCACACCAGTCACTGCAGAATTCAATGATAGAGGAACAAACTCGCCTGCAAAATTATAATATGAAGTAACACCATTAGCATTAGCAGTTGGAGGCTGAAATTGAGTATTGTTCACTACATTGAATTGCGGATTAACTTGATTGAGTGCAGTGCAAGCGAGGTCTGGCTTGCTCTTGTAATAAGCACACTCATTATAATCAACAGCAGCAGTAGGAGGAGTAGCAGCAGCTATGGGTAGAGGAACTGATGAATATGATTCCACCGATGATGCCGCACCAGTCACTGTAGAATTCAATTGTAGAGAAACAAACTCATCTGCAAAATTATGATAAGAAGCAATAGCATTAGTACTAGCAATTGGAGGCTGAAATTGAGTATTGTTCACTACATTGAATTCTTGATTGAGTGCAGCGCAAGGGAGGTCCGGCTTGCTCTTGTAATAAGTGCGCTCACTAACAAAATCAACAGGATCAACAGGAGGCATCGGTAGAGGAGGCATCGGTAGAGGAACCGAGAAAGATAATGCAGAATTCAATGGCAGAGGAACCAAGTCGTTTGAATTGCTACAGCTAGCAACGTTGGAGGAATCGACAACAGCAGCGTACATTGGTGACTTCGACTTAGTAATCTCATGTTCCAGAGCGGAATCCAAAGGCGGTAACTCTTCAGCCATAAACTCCAAAAACGAGCGCTCGGAGTTGGAGTTGGAATTGGTTCCGGTAACCCTAGCAGCATTGTCCTCGAAATAAACATCTTGCGCAGCAGCAGAATTAGAAGATTGTAACTGATTGGTTCCGGTAATAACAACCTCGGAGTCGACAACTTGTGCAGCAGAATCAGCAACTTGTGCAGCAGAATCAGCAGAAGACGGAAACTGTTGGAGAAGCAACAACAAATTCGTCATGGACTCGCTTTGATGGAAGTTATTGGGAGAAGAAGAAGAAGACCACCAGGAGCCAGGGATTTCGCCCTCCTCATCCATCATTATTAATTCTCAACAACTTAAGAAAGAAAGAAGAATACTACTAAACTTTTGCTTCGGTTTCGGTTTGTGTTGGAACTTGGAATAAGAGTTATGTATATATAGGAGGGGGAGGGACAGTCACCGCCTCGCCTTAAGAATCACCGCCCTAGTGCTAGTAGTTGTTGATTGACTTATGCTTACGTGTCACGCAAATTAATTTTTTTATCTAAAATTAATAAATTTGGTTTTTTTACCGGCTTTAGTTTAGACAAATAAAAATTTAAATTTAAAAGAATTTTTATTTGAAGATAAAATAACTGCGTAATGCCCAACACTATTCCTCTTCTGATTCGTAAAACATGAACCGACGCAAGCAAGAAAGATTATTTTCAATTTCATGAAACTTGTGGGGTATCAATCAGAAAGGGCAATGTTTTGTGTGTGAGAGAGAGAGGGGGGTATCAACGTCTCAGGAACTTACTTGCCGTTGTCAGCATCTTGCCGCTGTCTCCACCATGGCGTGGCGTCGCCGCCGATCTCCTCCCCCTTTCTTCTTCCTTTTGTGAGCAATAAGTATCTTTCTTATATTTGTTTTGTTCTACAGATATAAAATGTTTTTCTTTTCCTCTTTTAAAGTGAATTGAAAGAAAGTAGAAAATTATGACTACAATTAGTCTCACTGAAAGCATTGTATATTGACATCTAAGACTGCTTTTTTCTTTATGAAAAATATTAGATCATAGTTCATCGAAAGTTTTACTGTGGATTTTGCACAAGTGACAGACTAGAAATAATGCAATGCCTCCGCACACTAGTGCCTAATACCTAT